>NC_047105.1:50953332-51255440 GCF_902500255.1 Thalassophryne amazonica | reverse complement strand
TTCACACCCTTTGCTCAACATTTTGTTGATGCAGCTTTTGGTAGCAATTACAGCCTCAACTCTTCTTGAATATGATGCCACAAGCTTGGTGCACCTATCTTTGGGCGATTTTGCCCATTCCTCTTTGCAGCACCTCTCACGTCCCATCAGATTAGCCACTACCATGCTTCACTGTAGTGATGGTGCCTGGATTCCTCCAAACATGATGCCTGGTATTCACACCAAAGAGTTCAATCTTCATCTCATCAGACCAGAGAATTTTGTTTCTCATGGTCTGAGAGTCCGTCAGGTGCCTTTTGGCAAACTCCAGGTGGGCTGCCATATTTCTTTTACTAAACAGTGGCTTCTGTCTGGGCACTCTACCAAACAGGCCAGACTGGTGGATTGCTGTATTGCTGTTGAGATGGCTGTTCTTGTGGAAGGTTCTCCTCTCTCCACAGAGGAATGCTGGAGTTCTGACAAAGTGACCATCGGGTTCTTGGTCACCTCCCTGATTCAGGCCCTTCTCCCCCAATGGCTCAGTTTAGATGGGCAGCCAGCTCTAGGAAAAGTCCTGGTGGATCTGACCATCTTGCATTTACAGAAGATGAAGGCCACTGTGCTCAAAGGGACCCTCAAAGCAGCAGAAATGTTTCTGTACCCTTCACCAGATTTGTGGCTCAAGGTAATCCTGTCACGGAGGTCTGCAAACAATTCCTTTGACTTCATGCTTGGTTTGTGCTCTGACATGCAATGTCAACTGTGGGACCTTATATGGAGACAAGTATGTGTCTTTCCAGTTCATGTTCAATCAACTGAATTTACCCCAGAAGGACTTCAATAAAGCTGTAGAAACATCTCGAGGATGATCGCTGGAAACAGGATGCATCTGAGCTCAATGGCAAAGGCTTTGAATACTTACGTAAAATTTTTAATAAATTTGCAAAAATCTCAAAAAATGTTCACATTGTCATTATGCAAGTAGAATTTTGAGGAAATTTTTCTTCTTTTATCCATTTTGTTAATAAGGCTGTAACATAAAAAATGTGGAAATGGTGCAGCACCGTGAATACTTTCTGAAAGCACCGCACAGAGACTTACGTTTCTGTAGGTGAGCAGTCTTTCAATCACAGGATGGTTATGAACAGGGATTCGTTTCGCTTTCAGCACCAAGTAAAAGCTGATATTTGTGCAGTAACTGGAAAGACAGCGATGTTATTAGTCTAATACCAGCAAAGAAAATGGTGTAAATAATTGAAACTTACTTCAGATAAAGTTGCCTTTTGGTTTTGAGGTAGTCAGCACCCTTTGTAAAATAGAAACAAAATATTTCACATTAACACATTTCATTGTGACATGTGAACATTACAGATGTTTCTTTTCAACACCAGTACAGTACAACAATTGGACAATGAGCCGCAGTGCGCATCAGAGAACCTCTGACGTGCACCGGCTAAGTTTGAGGGAGAGTGTGAAGTGACTGGGATGAAGATGAGCACCTCCAAATCTGAGACCATGGTGCTCCATTCTTAAAAGGGTGGCTTGTCTCCCCGCCCCCATGGAGTCAAGCCCCCTGTGACCCTTAACTGGAGTAAGCAGGTATGAAAAATGGATGGATGGATGTTTAAAACTCAAAGCCTTAGAGTTATACATTCAGAGCTTAAAAAGCCTAAATGAGCTCACCTTTCCTGCTGGAATCTGTCCATCATTCACCATCTCGACAAGGGGCTGCAGCTCATCTTTCAGTTCTGTAAGCTACACAAATCAATGCAACTGTCAGAAATAAATTAATAATCCAACAGCAGCTACATGTTTTACAGCAACAAAGCATGTATGTACATTTTTGAAGCTAATTTTTCTTTAAGATAACATCAATTCAATTCAATTTCAATTTTTTTTTTTTTATATAGCGCCAAATCACAACAAACAGTTGCCCCAAGGCGCTTTATATTGTAAGGCAAGGCCATACAATAATTATGTAAAACCCCAACGGTCAAAACGACCCCCTGTGAGCAAGCACTTGGCTACAGTGGGAAGGAAAAACTCCCTTTTAACAGGAAGAAACCTCCAGCAGAACCAGGCTCAGGGAGGGGCAGTCTTCTGCTGGGACTGGTTGGGGCTGAGGGAGAGAACCAGGAAAAAGACATGCTGTGGAGGGGAGCAGAGATCGATCACTAATGATTAAATGCAGAGTGGTGCATACAGAGCAAAAAGAGAAAGAAACAGTGCATCATGGGAACCCCCCAGCAGTCTACGTCTATAGCAGCATAACTAAGGGATGGTTCAGGGTCACCTGATCCAGCCCTAACTATAAGCTTTAGCAAAAAGGAAAGTTTTAAGCCTAATCTTAAAAGTAGAGAGGGTGTCTGTCTCCCTGATCTGAATTGGGAGCTGGTTCCACAGGAGAGGAGCCTGAAAGCTGAAGGCTCTGCCTCCCATTCTACTCTTACAAACCCTAGGAACTACAAGTAAGCCTGCAGTCTGAGAGCGAAGCGCTCTATTGGGGTGATATGGTACTACGAGGTCCCTAAGATAAGATGGGACCTGATTATTCAAAACCTTATAAGTAAGAAGAAGAATTTTAAATTCTATTCTAGAATTAACAGGAAGCCAATGAAGAGAGGCCAATATGGGTGAGATATGCTCTCTCCTTCTAGTCCCCGTTAGTACTCTAGCTGCAGCATTTTGAATTAACTGAAGGCTTTTCAGGGAACTTTTAGGACAACCTGATAATAATGAATTACAATAGTCCAGCCTAGAAGAAATAAATGCATGAATTAGTTTTTCAGCATCACTCTGAGACAAGACCTTTCTAATTTTAGAGATATTACGTAAATGCAAAAAAGCAGTCCTACATATTTGTTTAATATGCGCTTTGAATGACATATCCTGATCAAAAATGACTCCAAGATTTCTCACAGTATTACTAGAGGTCAGGGTAATGCCATCCAGAGTAAGGATCTGGTTAGACACCATGTTTCTAAGATTTGTGGGGCCAAGTACAATAACTTCAGTTTTATCTGAGTTTAAAAGCAGGAACTCAGATAAAACATCACTTATCAGTTAATCTTTAAAATTCAGGAAACACAAAAAAAGGATTTTATTTAGTCCAAATTGTGGCTGTGCTGCACTAATAAACGATTTGAAAGCATTTTATTGTTGAATGACATGCTAACCTTCTGTGACAAACTGTTAAACATTTTTTAAAACGATGTTTTCTTACAATACATTAATGCATTTAAACATCTAAGGTTTTTTTTTAGCTTGTTCTCCACTGTACAAAAATGAGAACTGTTAAAAACATAAATCCTGGTTTGATTTTAATCCGCCTTTAAAAGCGGTTTGGGAACCTGATCTGTGTTGACATTTAGTCCTGAAGATGTGCAACGGGATTTTATCCCCAAAATATTCCATTTCTCCACATAATAAATAAATAAATAAATGAAATGGTTGACAAGGTTAGACCTGACTTGTGTGAAGCACCCGTTGTGATTTGGCGCAATATATATATATATATATATATATACACACACTCAACAAAAATATAAACGCAACTCTTTTGGTTTTGCTCCCATTTTGTATGACATGAACTCAAAGATCTAAAACTTTTTCCACATACACAATATCACCATTTCCCTCAAATATTGTTCACAAACCAGTCTAAATCTGTGATAGTGAGCACTTCTCCTTTGCTGAGATAATCCATCCCACCTCACAGGTGTGCCATATCAAGATGCTGATTAGACACCATGATTAGTGCACAGGTGTGCCTTAGACTGCCCACAATAAAAGGCCACTCTGAAAGGTGCAGTTTTGTTTTATTGGGGGGGGGGGGATACCAGTCAGTATCTGATGTGACCACCATTTGCCTCATGCAGTGCAACACATCTCCTTCGCATAGAGTTGATCAGGTTGTCAATTGTGGCCTGTGGAATGTTGGTCCACTCCTCTTCAATGGCTGTACAAAGTTGCTGGATATTGGCAGGAACTGGTACACGCTGTCGTATACGCCGGTCCAGAGCATCCCAAACATGCTCAATGGGTGACTTGTCCGGTGAGTATGCCGGCCATGCAAGAACTGGGACATTTTCAGCTTCCAAGAACTGTGTACAGATCCTTGCAACATGGGGCCGTGCATTATCCTGCTGCAACATGAGGTGATGTTCTTGGATGTATGGCACAACAATGGGCCTCAGGATCTCGTCACGGTATCTCTGTGCATTCAAAATGCCATCAATAAAATGCACCTGTGTTCTTCGTCCATAACAGACGCCTGCCCATACCATAACCCCACCGCCACCATGGGCCACTTGATCCACAACACTGACATCAGAAAACCGCTCACCCAAACGACGCCACACACGCTGTCTGCCATCTGCCCTGAACAGTGTGAACCGGGATTCATCCGTTAAGAGAACACTTCTCCAACGTGCCAAATGCCAGCAAATGTGAGCATTTGCCCACTCAAGTCGGTTACGACGACGAACTGGAGTCAGGTCGAGACCCCGATGAGGACGACGAGCATGCAGATGAGCTTCCCTGAGACGGTTTCTGACAGTTTGTGCAGAAATTCTTTGGTTATGCAAACCGATTGTTTCAGCAGCTGTCCGAGTGGCTGGTCTCAGACGATCTTGGAGGTGAACATGCTGGATGTGGAGGTCCTGGGCTGGTGTGGTTACACGTGGTCTGCGGTTGTGAGGCTGGTTGGATGTACTGCCAAATTCTCTGAAATGCCTTTGGAGACGGCTTATGGTAGAGAAATGAACATTCAATACACGAGCAACAGCTCTGGTTGACATTCCTGCTGTCAGCATGCCAATTGCACGCTCCCTCAAATATTGCAACATCTGTGGCATTGTGCTGTGTGATAAAACTGCACCTTTCAGAGTGGCCTTTTATTGTGGACAGACTAAGGCACACCTGTGCACTAATCATGGTGTCTAATCAGCATCTTGATATGGCACACCTGTGAGGTGGGATGGATTATCTCAGCAAAGGAGAAGTGCTCACCATCACAGATTTAGACTGGTTTGTGAACAATATTTGAGGGAAATGGTGATATTGTGTATGTGGAAAAAGTTTTAGATCTTTGAGTTCCTCTCATACAAAATGGGAGCAAAACCAAAAGTGTTGCATTTATATTTTTGTTGAGTGTATATATATATATATATATTGGAAGTCTACAGACAATTCCTTTGACTTCATGCTTGATTTTTGCTCTGACATGCACTGTCAACTGTGAGACCTTATATGTAGACAGGTGTGTGTCTTTCCAAATCATGTCCAACCAAGTAAATTTACCCCAGGTGGACTCCAATTAAGCTGTAGAAAACATCTCAAGGATGATCGGTAGAAACAGGAGGCACCTGAGCACAATTTTGAGCTTTATGGCAAAGGCTGTGAATACTTATGTACACAATTTCTTAATTTTTTTATTTTTAATAACTTTGCAAAAAAAAAACAAAAAAAAAACTTTTTCACATTGTCATTATGGGGTACTGTGTGTAGAATTTTAAGGAATAAAATGAATTTCATCCAATTTGGAATAAGGCTGCAAGATAACAAAATATGGAAAAAGTGAAATGTTCCAGATGCACTGTGTGTGTGTATGTGTATATATATATATATATATATATATATATACATATATACATACACACACACACATATATATACATACACACACATATATACATACACACACACACACACACACACACAGTGAGTAAAATAAGTATGTGAACACCCTGCGGTTTTGCAAGTTCTCACAACAAAAAAAAAACAATCCGTAATAATTTATTTGTACAACCCCTGGCAATAATTATGGAATCACCGGCCTCGGAGGATGTTCATTCAGTTGTTTAATTTTGTAGAAAAAAAAGCAGATCACAGACATGACACAAAACTAAAGTCATTTCAAATGGCAACTTTCTGGCTTTAAGAAACACTATAAGAAATCAAGAAAAAAAAATTGTGGCAGTCAGTAACGGTTACTTTTTTAGACCAAGCAGAAGGAAAAAAAATATGGACTCAGTCAATTCTGAGGAATAAATTATGTAATCACCCTGTAAATTTTCATCCCCAAAACTAACACCTGCATCAAATCACATCTGCTCGTTAGTCTGCATCTAAAAAGGAGTGATCACACCTTGGAGAGCTGCTACACCAAATGGACTGACATGAATCATGGCTCCAACACGAGAGATGTCAATTGAAACAAAGGAGAGGATTATCAAACTCTTAAAAGAGGGTAAATCATCACGCAATGTTGCAAAAGATGTTGGTTGTTCACAGTCAGCTGTGTCGAAACTCTGGACCAAATACAAACAACATGGGAAGGTTGTTAAAGGCAAACATACTGGTAGACCAAGGAAGACATCAAAGCGTCGAGACAGAAAACTTAAAGCAGCATGTCTCAAAAATCGAAAATGCACAACAAAACAAATGAGGAACGAATGGGAGGAAACTGGAGTCAATGTCTGTGACTGAACTGTACGAAACCACCTAAAGAAAATGGGATTTACATACAGAAGAGCTAAACGAAAGCCATCATTAACACCTAAACAGAAAAAAACAAGGTTACAATGGGCTAAAGAAAAGCAATCGTGGACTGTGGATGACTGGATGAAAGTCATATTCAGTGATGAATCTCGAATCTGCATTGGGCAAGGTGATGATGCTGGAACTTTTGTTTGTTGCCATTCCAATGAGATTTAGAAAGATGACTGCCTGAAGAGGACATGTAAATTTCCACAGTCATTGATGATATGGGGCTGCATGTCAGGTAAAGGCACTGGGGAGATGGCTGTCATTACATCATCAATAAATGCACAAGTTTACGTTGATATTTTGGACACTTTTCTTATCCCATCAATTGAAAGGATGTTTGGGGATGATGAAATCATTTTTCAAGATGATAATGCATCTTGCCATAGAGCAAAAACTGTGAAAACATTCCTTGCAAAAAGACACATAGGGTCAATGTCATGGCCTGCAAATAGTCCGGATCTTAATCCGATTGAAAATCTTTGGTGGAAGTCGAAGAAAATGGTCCATGACAAGGCTCCAACCTGCAAAGCTGATCTGGCAACAGCAATCAAAGTTGGAGCCAGATTGATGAAGAGTACTGTTTGTCACTCATTAAGTCCATGCCTCAGAGAGTGCAAGCTGTTATAAAAGCCAGAGGTGGTGCAACAAAATACTAGTGATATGTTGGAGCGTTCTTTTGTTTTTCATGATTCCATAATTTTTTCCTCAGAATTGAGTGATTCCATATTTTTTTCCCTCTGCTTGGTCTAAAAAGTAACCGTTACTGACTGCCACAATTTTTTTTTTCCTGATTTCTTATAGTGTTTCTTAAAGCCAGAAAGTTGCCATTTGAAATGACTTTAGTTTTGTGTCATGTCTGTGATCTGCTTTTTTTAATACAAAATTAAACAACTGAATGAACATCCTCCGAGGCCGGTGAGTCCATAATTTTTGCCAGGGGTTGTATGTTACTGCTGCAAATAAGTATTTGATTCCCTACCAACCAGCAAGAACTCTGGCTCACACAAACCTGTTAATTTTTCTTTAAGAAGCCCTCTTATTCTGCACTCTTTACCTGTACTAACTGCACCTGTTTGAACTTGTTACCTGTATAAAAGACACCTGTTCACACAATCAATCACACTCCAACCTGTCCACCATAGCCAATACCAAAGAGCTGTCTAAGGACACCAGGGACAAAACTGTAGACCTGCACAATGCTGGGATGGACTACAGAACAACAGGCAAGCAGCTTGGTAGAAGACAACAACTGTTATGACTATTTATTAGAAAATGGAAGAAACACAAGATGACTGTCAATCTCCCTCAGTCTGGGATTCCATGCAAGATGTCACTTTGTGGGGTAAGCATGATTCTGTGAAAGCTCAGAACTACACAGGAGGACCTGGTCAATGACCTGAGGAGAGCTGGGACCACAGTCACAAAGATTACATTAGTAACACATGATGCTGTCATGGTTTAAAATCCTGCAGGGCCGCAAGGTCCCCCTGCTCAAGCCAGCACATGTCCAGGCCCGTTTGAAGTTCACCAGTGACCATCTGGATGATCCAGAGGAGGCATGGGAGAAGGTCATGTGGTCAGATGAGACCAGAATAGAGCTTTTTGGAATCAACTCCACTTACCATGTTTAGAGGATGAGAACAACCCCAAGAAAACCATCCCAACCGTGAAGCATGGGGGTGGAAACATCATACTCTGGGGTGCTCTTCTGCAAAGGGGACAGGACGACTGCACCTTATTGAAGGGACGGTGGATGGGGTCATGTATTGCAAGATTTTGGCAAACAACCTCCTTCCCTCAGTAAGAGCATTGAAGATAGGTCATGGCTGGGTCTTCCAGCATGACAATGACCCCAAAACACACAGCCAGGGCAACTAAGGAGGGGCTCCGTAAGAAGCACTGCAAGGTCCTGGAGTGTCCAGACCTGAACTCAATAGAAAATCTTTGGAGGGAACTGAAACTCCAAACCTGAACGATTTGGAGAAGATCTGTATGGAGGAGTGGACCAAAATCCCTGCTGCAGTGTGTGGAAACCTGGTGAAAAACTACAGGAAACGTCTGATCTCTGTAACAACAAACAAAGGCAACTGTACCAAATATTAACATTGATTTTCACAGGTGTTCAAATACTTATCTGCAGCAGTAACATACAAATAAATTATTTAAAAAAAATCATACATTGTGATTTCCAGTTTTTTTTTTTTTTTTTAGATTAAGTCTCTCACAGTGGACATGCACCTAAGATGATGTGTGTGTGTGTGTGTATATATATATATATATATATATATATATATACACACACACACACACACACACACACACACACACACACACACACACACACACACTTGCTTGTGATACTCAGTGTTTCACCTTTGCCTTGAAGTCCTGAATAATATCAAGAAGCTCTGGCGATTCCTTCTTCAAAAGTTTCATTTTTTCCTTCTGGGTCATTAGTTTCAGGTCTTTTATGATCCTTGCCTCTTTTTCTGTAGTCTTCTTTTCATTCTCCGACCCCACAGCAAAGTCCTTCATTTCACCGACAACACAGAAAAACAAACTGAGCTATTTTTCCATTACTCATGAAATGATTACAGCTCAAAAGAATGAAATAACAGAAACTAAATATACCTGAAATAAGTTTAAATCATAATCCTCCTCAGAGAGATTTTCAGCTAAACGATTTTGGATATTTTTAGCCTCTTCTTCCTCCTCTTGTTCCTCTGCTTCCAACTCTTCTTGAGTTTTTCTTTCTGTGATAACATAGTTACAAAACATCATAAGCAGTCATTACCCACATCAAAAAATACCTAACATACACTCAACCAAATCGCAGGAGATAAAAAGATCCATACTGCTGGTCACATAATCCGAGTCATAGTACAGCTTCCTCTTGGTGCCCCAGGCCATTTCATTAGGAAGATCTGTTGGAAGATAACACAATGACAGTTTATTGGACACTCTAACAATAAATGTAACAGCAGCCGACTTTGTGTTCACCTTCATCCTTTTTCTCTTCTAGATCACTCGCCATATCTGTGTCATCTTCCTGATCCATTTCTTCTTCTTCGTCTGACTCGGACTCATCCAGAGCCATCACTTCCTCCTGTGAAATTCACATCAGCTTGAATCCGTTCTTCAATTAAACTGATTTCCTCAGGGTTAATTCAGATATAATGGCATGTTCACACACAAACATACACAGTAATAAAAGGGCATCACCTCATCATCCACATCCTCCTGGTCGCTCTCCATCTGAACACCACGAGCAAGAAGTTTCTACAGCAAAGAGACAAGAGCAAAAGAAATAAATAAAAATAATTAGAAGCTGACCAAACCTGTAAAGTATTTTACTATAGTATGGCTTGTGAAGAACTTACTGCAATCTTCTCATCGTGAAACTCATCAATTTTGTCCTTTATGTACTGTGAAGATTTCTGTTGGCAAAGCAAGAGACAGCCCATCTACTTTAAGGTGGCAAATAAAGCATTTGGTGTTCATGCATCAAACATTTCTTAACACAACACCCAGCGAGTCAAAACTTCAAATATTCTCAAGAAATGGTTTCACAGAATGCAAAAGATGGAGAACCATGCCCTGCTTCTTCTGGGCCAGGCTCAAAACTAAACAATCGCGCGCCCCCCCCCACCCCGTATAACAGATTACAAAAGCAACAAATAAAGTGTGTCTGTCCCTCTCTCTGAGTGTGGAGCCGTTTTCAAGACCGGGGCTGCACAATCTGTTCAAACAAAATTCATCTAACATACGAGGCATTGCGATGACGTCACGTGCCGGTGCAGCGGCCATATTTGTAGGCAGAAAAGTCTTATTAAAACACTGCCCGTGTGTAATACTTGCAGACGTCACTGTTCAAAGCGTACACTCAGTGAGCCATCACATGCTAACGGATCAGCTCAGTGCCGTGTGTAAAACCCATCAACACATCACATCTAGTTGGATAACAATCCATTTCCAAGATTTTCACTTTGCAAGCATTTAGTCTTGAGGATGAGGTGTGGTTTGGCTCAGAATTGTCCAGTACAGGTGGGAGATGGGATCACATGAGCTCACCCTTGGGGAGGTGATGGTCTGGTGGTTAAGCTGTTGGGCTTGAGAACAGAGGATCCTTGGTTCAAATCCCAACCTGACCGGAAAATCACTAAGGGCCCTTGGGCAAGGTCCTTAATCCCCAAATTGCTCCTGGTGTGTAGTGAGTACCTTGTATGGCAGCACCCTCAAAATCACTAAGGGCCCTTGGGCAAGGCCCTTAATCCCCTAGTTGCTCCTGGTGTGTTTTGAGTACCTTGCATGCACCCTCACACTGGGGTGAATGTGAGGCAAGTAAAGTGCTTTAAGCATCTGATGCAGATGGAAAAGCACTATATAAATGCAGTCCACTTACCATCCTATGTTGGAGCTCACCACAGTAAAACAAGCCCACTCCCCTTCTGTGTTTTTTTCTTTTTTCCTTTGGTTTCCTCTATGCAGCTCCACATCAGGCGATAACCTGTGACTAATATTATCATGAGGGCTACAAACTAACAACGATCTGATCTTTGGTTCATTCTTTTGAAATCAAACACAGCTTAACATTCCTAAAGACGCAGAACACGAGTGCGCAAAAGAGTGATTCTGCAGACAGCGGACGTGCATAAAGTGAAAAGTTGGACTCACTGGTGTCAAAATCACCATAAGCCATGGAGGAAATAAAACCAGCGAGAAGAACCACAGAGCAGACTGTCCAGGAACCCATGATTTGGTTCTACCTGTTTTGGTGGCTTTCAGGTGAACTGCAGCCTGACGCACAGATGCACACAACGGCTGGACTGTGCAAGAATAGGGATGGGTATCGAGAACCGGTTCTTTGAGTATCGTTAAGAAATGATTCGATCCACCGAATGCCTTTTTGCTTAACGATTCCCTTATCGGTCCTTCAGAGCAGCTGTTGTTTTTGAGGGTGTCTGTCAGGAAAATGATCATTCCTCTACATTGATTACAGACCCTGCAGCGGCTCTGTAATCAACCATTTCTGCAGCGCGGCTCCACTTTGAAGTGTGAACCAATGAAACAATGCTTCAATCCACTGGCTTATGGTTCTTTGATTCGCTGCTCTTCAGAAATGGCAAATCCGCTTCTTAACCCCTCTCAAAGCCATTAAAACATCATGAGTCACTTTTGTGTGGAGTCACTAACTGGGACTCATGTCTTGTTGCAGTCAAGAAACAAGAATCGTCCTCCATTCCATTGACACAGCTCCAAATGCTGCGTGGCTCTCTGCTGAGACAGACTCCGCTCAGAATTAATAACTTCAAAACGAATTGCCGCTTTGAATAAAATGACACCGCTTACAAAAGTAATACAGACAAGAAACTAATGAGACATGCTGCAAGAGGTCAGCTCAGATGTATGGAAAGACATTCATGAATAGTATCTGAAAGGAAACGGCTTTAATCACTTTAATTGGCTTATAAAGCACCAAATCACAACAAAAGCCGTCTCAAGGCACCTCACATAGAACAGTTCTACATAAAAAATTAAAATAAATTAAAAAAAATTCAAATACATAATTAAAAACAGAAGTAAAAGAATAAAACAGATAAAACTAAAAACTATTCACAAGAAAGAGAATAAAAATAGGCTTTAAGTCTTGACTTAAAAATGTCCATGACTCTGACTGCCTCACGGTCACAGAAAGACCGTTCCACAGAGAAGGTGCATGATAAGAAAAAGCTCTTTGACCCTTTTGACATAGAAAACCTGTAAAGCCTACTTTTAGTACACAAAAAATTCACAAGAGGTATCGATAAGGGAATCTATAAGGAATCGGATCGATAAGTAGAATCGATAATGGTATCGATATTGATAAAATCTTATCGATACGCAAGAGTGTCTTTTTCGGACTTCAAGGCATTCAGATGCTGCACTGCACTCACCCCACAAACACGAGACCAGACAGTAGAAAGAGCTCAGACAAACATCAACATCTGCAGCAACAGGCTGACAACTGCATTCCCTCACGTGATCACTGATAAAATAACTGTACGCCTCCAAAGGCTTGAAAGTCTTCATGGCTTCACCATCATAAGCCCCAAGAGTGTTGAAGAGATAGTTGTCAATACAACCATGATCCGTTTCAGGCCATTTGTCAAGGTCATCCAGCCAGCCATTCAAGCAATATGGGTCTGGCAATCTCACGCTGTTGTTGTCTCCAAGCTTTAATTTCTCAGAATATCGCTTTTGATCTTCGGAATCAAGAGTTGACAAGTAGTCTTTCCATGTGTTTTCTCACTGCATCTGCTTGGAATCTGGTGTTTTCTTCCTATCAGTCTGTGCGCAAGCGCAGGAAAGTTGGATGTAAACAAAAACAGTGTTCTCTTGTATTCACCCACACACAATGCAGCTTGAGAGGAGGCTCGTCTGACCCAGTCAAGCTTTCAGATGGACAGCAGATGGATTTGACTTCTGTCACCCCCACCTTTGGCAGAGCTTGAGCTGCGTCCTCTTACCTTGTCGGGGACGGGCATGTTCTTGTAGGCTTCAGGGTCGTCATCGTCATAGCTCTCCGTTGGTTTTGGTTTCTGTACTTTTTTGGCTCTGAAAATTTAAAGATGGTTACCAGAATAGGCTTGAATCTCCACTCTGCATCAGTAATAGAAGTTTACAAAGTACAACAGCCTCAACTTCACCCATTTGAGCTGACAGATACTCTTCCAAAACACTGGGTCCTATCACTGCAATGAAGGTTTTTGTTTTGTTTTATTTTTTTGGTTAAATTATCCAGCTGTTTCCAGGTCATTTCTCAGTCAGGGCTCCTCCTAACAAGTTATCTTTATTAGGTGTACGAACAACTTCCTCTTATTTCACACAGGGAAGAAACAAAAACAATTCAACAGAATGAAATGTGGAACATATGTAAGTATTACAGACTGCACAAAATAAAATGTCCTACTGCTGCAGTTCAGACGAGCTACAATTAGCACGTTTTAGCCAAATAAACTTACCTCTGTGCTCGACCCATCGCAAAAACCGGCAACAAATATTTCTACTACATTAGTTATGTAAAAACGATAAAACACAACCTAATTAAGCGCATTAATAATTATAAATACAAATCAAAACGCTGAAAAGCAAACGCCACTCTTTTTTTCCAGCTTCCATGTGCTTCCGCAATTTCTTCTTCTACGCTGGATGTGACAGTTGGCAAACTTACAGGGGCATTTCCACCACCTACTGGACTGGAGTGCGGACAGGACGCGTGTATATATGTTGTCCTTAAATAAAACCAGTCATTTTTTTTTTTTTTTTTTTTGCAGTGGATCAGGGCATGCTCAAGAGTTTCTGGTCTGTTACAATAAAGGCAGAGCCCTATTGGTGCTTATTCTACGGAATATGGTTTAATCCTGTATGCTGTATTTTCCTTTGTGTTTCTGCCCTGCAATCTATTCAACCCTACATACTTTTGAGATACACAACAGCACCCCTACACAGAAGACCCCACGCACTACTAGCGGCCATGTGCTGACACTGTCCCCAGCCAGTGTGAGGAGATCCCTTAGCAGGATCAGTGCATGCAAAGCTCCAGGTCCTGCAACATTCCTGGTCTCGTGAGGGACTGTACTGAGAAACTCACAGATGTTTTCGCAGACATCTTCAACACCTCCCTGAGTCAGGCTGTTGTCCCCATGTGCCTCAAAGCCACCACCATCATTCCCGTGGCAAAGAAGTCATCTCACTCCCGCTTCAAAGACTACTGTCTGGTTGCATTCACTCCCTTCCTCATGAAGTGCTTCAAACAGGTAGTCATGCATCATATGAAGTCCGGCACCCCCTTCCCTCCTTGGACCCATTCCAGTTTGCATATCGGTCCAATCGCTTGACCGATGATGCCATTTAAACTGGCCTCCACTCAGCCTCACTCACCTGGACACTAAGGACTCATATGTTAGAATGCTGTTATAGACTGCTTATAGATTATAGAATGCTTATAGACTTCAGTTCAGCATTAAACTAAATCATCTCCCAGTGATTTACGAACTGGACCAGCTAGAGCTCAAGACCTCATTGTGCAACTGGTTTTTCTGACAGGAAGATCTCAGGCAGTACAGGTCAGAAGCAACACCTCCAGCACAATCACTGTAAATACAGGAGCACCCCAGGGATGTGTGCTGAGCCCCCTCCTCTTCACTCTGCTGACCCACAACTGCACATGATCATCACGCAGCGCCAAGCTCTTCATCAAGTTTGCAGACAACATGACTGTGGTGGGTCTCATCAGCAATGGAGATGAAACGACCTACAGGAGCTAGGTGAGCTGCCTGACCATGTGGTGCAAGGACAGTAATCTCTCTCTGAACATGGAGAAGAAGAAGGAGATTGTTGTGGATTTCAGGAGCGCGCATGCGCAACATGTTCCACTGACCATCAACGGCGCTGCTGTGTCGAGGCTGAGCAGCACCAGGTTCCTGGGTATGACATCTCCTGGAACAACACTGCATCACTGGCCAGTACAGCACAACAGCGTCACGCGCCACTGAGAACACCGTGACTGGCTGCATCACTGATGTTGATATATATAGTCCTGTACTATCACTACTTTTGATATTATTTTTGATTTTCCTTTCAACTTCTCCTACAGACTTTGATCAACAGACAGCAGAACAAATCTCTAGGAAAGAATGGTCGACAGTGACACAGCTGGACTTTTATTTAAAGCTGTACAGCCTTTCAAATTTCACAAAACTGACAAAATTTAATTTCTACTGAAATCCAAACATTATAATGTTGGTTTATTTTGTAACGTGTTGCAAAATTACAGCTCATTTTAATGAAGAGAACATATTTACCTGGGGGGTAAGATGTAAGATGTCTTGTAAATCACTTCAGAGGTGTTATCTGGTTTCAAAAACAAAGTTTTTTAGATTTAGAAGTGTTTATTTCTCGCTAATTTTTATAAAATATATGAGAAACAGGTTACATTTGTACACAAATAAGCTGTTTCTGAACGTTTTGTTGTGTGGGCCGCTGAAGAGGAGGTACTGCTGGCCCACCACCACAAGATGGCGCCCTGCTTGAAGTGCGGGCTTCAAGCACAAGAGGGCGTCAGAGCAACCAGGAGTGACAGCTGTCACTCATCATCCGTACCAGCTGTCACTCATCCACTACTCATCACCACCACCATAAAGGCCGGACTGCAACTCCACCTCCCCGCCGAGAAATCAGCTACCATTCAGGTAATTTCTCTGCTGACTCAAATCATTGAGTGATAACCTGAACTTCTTTTGCAGCCGTTATCCTGTGGTGTTCTGCCTTATCTGTGGGATTGGCGTTTGGTGTGATCAGCGACGGCTTCGCCTCACACCCCAAACCAAGATAAGTGGTTAAACAGGAGCTGCACGAGTGTGTGATTGGAGGTGAAGGTTCTCCCTCCTTTACTGAACACTGACTGTGGGAGTACTGAGTGTGCGAACTCACACTCATCAGGACTGTCTCTGTTTTCTGCCAGCAGTACTGGGTCTGACTGCTGAAGACAGCGGCCACCTGGGGTGCAGGGCTTGGCGGCTCCGGTGTTCTTCAGCTCCGTTGGTGGTGGAAGCTGTGTGGGGATCCAGCTCTTCTCCCGCCAGGCGTCTTCTATCGTCGAGCCTGCCCACACGTCACCTGGTGTATGATTGACAGTCCACCATATTGTAATTGTCTGTACGTCGTTGTGTGATTCACAACATTAAATTGTTACTTTTGGCTTATCCATTGTCCGTTCATTACCGCCCCCTGTTGTGGGTCCGTGTCACGTCACTTTCACAACAGGATTTCTCGGCCAGCGTCATGGATCCCGAGGGGCGTCAACCATCGCTTGAACAGCCAATGGAAGAGCGAGGTGCACAGGCGCCAGCAGGAGGCGTGTTGGGTGAGCTGAAGCACATCTTAACCGCCTTTACCGCTCGGTTGGACTTAGTTACCGAGCAGAGCAGTGTTCTCAATCGTAGGATAGAGGCTCTCACCGCCCAGGTGGAAGTGCATGCTCAGGCCGCTGCTGCAGCACCTCCTCCTGCTGACCGTGTGCCAGAAACAGACATTCCGCTGGTCGTTCAACGAACCCCCCCACCGTCCCCTGAAGCATACATAAGCCCTCCGGAGCCGTACGGAGGCTGTGTGGAGACGTGCGCGGACTTCTTGATGCAGTGCTCGCTCGTCTTTTCACAGCGTCCCGTCATGTACACAGCAGACGCCAGCCGGGTGGCTTATGTGATCAATTTGCTTCGAGGAGAGGCACGCGCCTGGGCTACGGCGCTTTGGGAGCAGAATTCACGGCTCCTAACGGTTTATACTGAGTTTGTGAGGGAGTTCCGACAGGTGTTCGACCACCCTCATAGAGGCGAGACCGCTTCAAGTGTGCTGCTGTCGATACGGCAGGGGCGTCGGAGCGCAGCGAAGTATGCAGTAGACTTCCGCATCGCGGCAGCGCGAGCCGGCTGGAATGCTGTTGCGCTCCGCGCCGCCTTTGTAAACGGACTGTCTCTGGTCCTTAAGGAGCACCTGGTGGCGAAGGACGAGCCGCGGGATTTAGATGGGCTTATCGACCTGGTTATACGGTTAGACAACCGATTAACGGAACACCGACGGCAGCGAGACGAGAGGCGTGGTCAAGTACATGCCGTCCCTCTTCCTCCCGGGTCTGAAAGGAAGCCGACTTCCCCACGCTCCACTGCCAGGGCTCTCCACGTGACAACAGCTCCCCCTGCTGACGTTGCTATGGAGACGAGCAGGGCCAAAAAACGATCAGATCAGAGACAAAGGAGGCTGATCCGTGGAGAGTGTTTTCTCTGCAGCTCTACCGAGCACACACAGAGAGAATGCCCCAAACGGTCAAAACAGCAGCACTCATCCTTAGAGACTGGGCTAAGGGTGGGTCACAACACCCACGTGGGGAAACCCCGACGATCTGCACAAATCCCAGTCACGTTCCTGAGTGGGGATCTAACCCTTCACGCCCCAGCACTGGTGGACACGAGGTTGGAGGGGAATCTGCTGGATAGCAGATGGGCAAAGGAGGTTGGGCTCCCTCTAGTGGCCTTACCGTCACCATTGTCGGTGCGGGCACTAGATGGCACCCTTCTTCCACTAATCACACACCAGACTCAGCCAGTGACATTGGTGGTGTCTGGGAATCACAGGGAGGAGATTGTGTTTTATGTAACACCTTCTACCTCCCGAGTGATTTTGAGTTTTCCATGGGTGTTAAAACATAATCCCCGGATTGATTGGCCGTCTGGGGTAGTGGTTCAGTGGAGCGAAACCTGCCACTGGGAGTGTTTAGGATCCTCGGTTCCACCCGGTGTGACAGCTAAGGAGGAGGTTTTAGTCCCCCCCAATCTGGCGGCGGTGCCGGCTGAGTACCACGACCTTGCTGACGTCTTCAGCAAGGATCTGGCACTCACGCTGCCCCTGCACCGTCCGTACGATTGTGCCATTGATTTGATACCGGGCGCTGAGTACCTGTCCAGCAGGCTGTACAACCTCTCACGTCCGGAACGCGAATCAATGGAGACCTACATCCGGGACTCGTTAGCTGCCGGGTTGATCCGGAACTCCACCTCCCCGATGGGTGCTGGTTTCTTTTTTGTGGGCAAGAAGGACGGCGGACTCCGTTCATGCATTGATTACAGAGGGCTGAACGAGATCACGGTTCGCAACCGATACCCATTACCTCTGTTGGATTCAGTGTTCACGCCCCTGCATGGAGCCCAAATTTTCATGAAATTGGATCTTAGGAATGCTTATCACCTGGTTCGGATCCGGGAGGGAGACGAGTGGAAGACGGCATTTAACACCCCGTTAGGTCACTTTGAGTACCTGGTCATGCCGTTCGGCCTCACCAATGCGCCCGCGACGTTCCAAGCATTGGTTAATGACGTCTTGCGGGACTTCCTGCATCGGTTTGTCTTCGTATATCTAGACGATATACTCATCTTTTCTCCGGATCCTGAGACCCATGTCAAGCATGTACGTCAGGTCCTACAGCGGCTGTTGGAGAACCGGCTGTTTGAGAAGGGCGAGAAGTGTGAGTTCCACCGCACTTCTTTGTCCTTCTTGGGGGTTCATCATCTCCTCCAACTCCGTCGCCCCTGATCCGGCCAAGGTTGCGGCGGTGAGAGATTGGCCCCAACCAATGAACCGTAGGAAACTACAACAGTTCCTCGGTTTTTGCAAATTTCTACCGGAGGTTCATCAAGGGCTACAGTCAGGTAGTTAGCCCCTGACAGCCCTGACCTCCACAAAAGTCCCCTTCACCTGGTCGGATCGGTGCGAAGCCGCGTTTAGGGAGTTGAAACGCCGGTTTCTCGACTGCACCGGTTCTGGTGCAGCCCGATCCCAAGCGCCAGTTTGTTGTTGAAGTGGATGCCTCTAACTCAGGGATAGGAGCCGTGCTATCCCAGAGCGGGGAGTCCGACAAGGTTCTCCATCCATGTGCCTACTTTTCCCGCAGGTTGACCCCAGCTGAACGGAACTATGACGTCGGCAATCGGGAACTTCTTGCGGTGAAGGAGGCTCTTGAGGAGTGGAGACACCTGTTGGAGGGAGCATCGGTACCATTTACGGTTTTCACGGACCACCGGAACCTGGAGTACATCCGGACCGTGAAGCGTCTGAACCCCAGGCAAGCCCGCTGGTCGCTGTTCTTCGGGCGTTTTGACTTCCGGATCACCTACCGCCCCGGGACAAAGAACCAATGATCTGACGCCCTGTCCCGGGTGCATGAAGAGGAGGTCAAGACCGAGCTGTCAGACCCCCCTGAAACCATCATCCCCGAGTCCACTGTCATGGCCGCCCTTACCTGGGATGTGGAGAAGACCGTCCAGGAGGCCCTGACATGGAGCCCGGACCCGGGGACCGGTCCGAAGAACAAACTGTACGTCCCACCAGAGGCCAGGGCTGCTGTCCTTGACTTCTGTCACGGTTCCAAGCTCTCCTGTCACTCAGGGGTGCGAAGGACCGTGGCAGTGGTCTGGCAGTGCTTCTGGTGGGCGTCTATGGAAGCCGACGTCCGGGAGTATGTCCAGGCCTGCACCACCTGTGCCAGGGGCAAAGCCGACCACCACAAGGCCCAAGGCCTCCTCCAGCCTCTGCCTGTGCCTCGTCGCCCCTGGTCTCATATCGGCCTGGACTTTGTCACGGGCCTCCCGCCGTCCCAGGGAAACACCACCATCTTAACGATAGTGGACCGGTTCTCCAAGGCAGCCCACTTCGTGGCCCTCCCGAAGCTCCCGACGGCCCAGGAGACTGCAGACCTCCTTGTCCACCACGTCGTGCGTCTGCATGGGATTCCATCAGACATTGTCTCGGATCGTGGTCCTCAGTTCTCCTCCCAGGTCTGGCGGAGTTTCTGTAGGGAACTGGGGGCCACCGTCAGTCTCTCGTCTGGGTACCACCCCCAGACGAACGGGCAGGCAGAGCGGACTAACCAGGAACTGGAGCAGGCCCTCCGTTGCGTGACCTCTGCGCACCCGACGGCCTGGAGTGACCATCTGGCCTGGATCGAGTACACTCATAACAGCCAAGTCTCGTCTGCCACCGGCCTCTCCCCATTTGAAGTGTGTTTGGGGTACCATCCCCCATTGTTCCCGCTAGTGGAGGGAGAGGTCGGGGTGCCCTCTGTCCAGGCCCATCTGAGAAGGTGCCGTCGGGTGTGGCGTACCGCCCGCTCTGCCCTGCTCAAAGCCTGGACGAGGGCCAAGAACCATGCAGACCGCCGGCGTGCCCCGGCCCCTGCGTATCAGCCTGGGCAGGAGGTTTGGCTTTCCACAAAGGACATTCCCCTGCAAGTGGAATCCCAAAAGTTGAAGGACAGATACATTGGACCTTCCCCATCCTCAAAGTCCTCAGTCCAGCCGCAGTGAAGCTGGCAGCTTCAGCTTCACTGCGGATCCACCCGGTTTTCCATGTGTCACACATCAAACCTCACCACGTTTCACCCCTCTGTACCCCCGGACCGGCGCCGTCTCCTGCCCGGATCATCGACGGGGAGCCGGCTTGGACCGTGCGCCGGCTCCTGGATGTCCTTCAGAAGGGCCGGGGGTTCCAGTATTTGGTGGACTGGGAGGGGTATGGACCTGAAGAACGCTCCTGGGTGAAGAGGAGCTTCATCCTGGACCCAGCCCTCCTGGCCGACTTCTACCGGCAGCACCCGGACAAGCCTGGTCGGGGCGCCAGGAGGCACCCGTTGAGGGGGGGGTCCTGTTGTGTGGGCCGCTGAGAGGAGGTACTGCTGGCCCACCACCACAAGATGGCGCCCTGCTTGAAGTGCGGGCTTCAAGCACGGAGAGGGCGTCGGAGCAACCAGGAGTGACAGCTGTCACTCATCATCCGTACCAGCTGTCACTCATCCACTACTCATCACCACCACCATAAAGGCCGGACTGCAACTCCACCTCCCCGCCGAGAAATCAGCTACCATTCAGGTAATTTCTCTGCTGACTCAATCATTGAGTGATAACCTGAACTTCTTTTGCAGCCGTTATCCTGTGGTGTTCTGCCTTATCTGTGGGATTGCCGTTGGTGTGATCAGCGATGGCTTCGCCTCACACCCCAAACCAAGATAAGTGGTTAAACAGGAGCTGCACGAGTATGTGATTGGAGGTGGAGGTTCTCCCTCCTTTACTGAACACTGACTGTGGGAGTACTGAGTGTGCGAACTCACACTCATCAGGACTGTCTCTGTTTTCTGCCAGCAGTACCGGGTCTGACTGCTGAAGACAGCGGCCACCTGGGGCGCAGGGCTTGGCGGCTCCGGTGTTCTTCAGCTCCGTTGGTGGTGGAAGCTGTGTGGGGATCCAGCTCTTCTCCCGCCAGGCGTCTTCTATTATCGAGCCTGCCCACACGTCACCTGTGTATGATTGACAGTCCACCATATTGTAATTGTCTGTACGTCGTTGTGCGATTCACAACATTAAATTGTTACTTTTGGCTTATCCATTGTCCGTTCATTACCGCCCCCTGTTGTGGGTCTGTGTCACGTCACTTTCACAACACGTTTTCTGCCATTTGATTTATTTTGTTCGTATGAGCAGTCAGCTGATGTCACCATGCCTCTCTTCTTTGATTGGCTGTTGCCATGTGCTTCCCAGCATCTCTCTCGCAAGTTTGGGGAGACCCCATGTGATCCATGATGTTGCTACCATAGACTGTATGGGTCGCTGCAGTAAGTAATTCAAGGCTTTTTGTTCTTTTGAAGTTTTTCCCTTCAGGTGAACTATTTATTAATTTTTGTCTGGACAATGTGAATTTTGATCATATTGGCAATGTCATATTATGAATCACGTATTTAAAGGCTAAGAAATGAAATTATAGTGGAGCCAAAAAATAATAATTTTTTTTTACTTAAATCTTAAAAAACCCAAAGGCCCTACAATTTTAAGTGTGTCAGACCTGCAGTTTGCACCTTTGTGTAAAAAGGTGAAGTCCAGATTGAAAAGCTGTTTCTAGGAGAGCTGGACAGGCATGTAGAAGGTCCTTAACTCATCAGCAGGACCAGTATTTGCTCCTTTGGGCAAAGAAGAACAGGATGAGCCCTGCCAGAGCCATACAGAATGACCTCCAGCAGGCATTGGTGTAGATGTCTCTGATCAAAGAAACAGACTTCATCAGGGAGGCCTGAGGGTCTGACATCCTGCAGTGGGCCCTGTGCTTATTGGCCTGCATTGTGGAGCTGGATTGGCAGTTGCCATAGAACACCAGAAATGGCAGGTCCACTACACACCTTATGCTTTTCACAAATGAGAGTAGGCTCAACCTGAGCACATGTGACGATGTGAAAGAGTCTGGAGGCGCCGTGATGAACATTATGGTGCCTGAAACATCATTCAGCATGACCGGTTTGGTGGTGGGTCATGATGGTCTGGGGAGGCATATCCCTAGAAAAACACACAGACCTCTACAGGTAGACAACGGGACCCTGACTGCTGTTATGTATCGGTATGAAATCCTTGAACCATTGTCAGATCCTACGCTGGTGCAGTCAGTCCTGGGGTCCTCCTGATGCACGACAATGCCCGGCCTTATGCAGCGAGAGTATACAGGCAGTTCCTAGAGGATGAAGGAATTGATACCATTAATTGGCCCCCACGCTCACCTCACCTAAATCCAACAGAACACATCTGGGACATTATGGTTCCACTCCATCCGATGTCGCCAGGTTGCACCTCAGACTGTCCAGGAGCTAAGTGATGCTGTAGTCCAGACCTGGGAGGAGATCCCCCAGGACACCATCTGTCATCTCATTACAAGGATGCCCCCAATGTTGTCAGCCATTAATACAAGCATGTGGGGGGCCATACACACTACTGAGTACCATTTTGAGTTGGTGCAATGAAATTTAGGCAAAATGGACAAACCTGCCAACATTTTCGCTTTGATTTTTGGGGTCTCTTTGCTTTGTTTTAATTAGCACCAGTTCTAAGTCAGCTGCTAGGCGCCAGCCGAGGTCACTCGGGAGGAGCTCGGAGTCAAGCCGCTGCTCCTCCACGTCGAAAGGAGTCAGTTGAGGTGGCTCGGGCATCTTTTCCGGATGCCCCCTGGACACCTCGCTGGAGAGGTGTTTCCGGGCACGTCCCACTGGGAGGAGGCCCTGGGGAAGACCCGGACACGCTGGAGGGACTACATCTCTCGGCTGGCTTGGGAACGCCTTGGGGTTCCCCGGAGGAGCTGGGGAGGTGTGTGTGGATCGGGAGGTCTGGGAGGCTTTGCTTGAGCTGCTGCCCCTGCGACCCGACTCCGGATAAAGCGGAAGAAAATGGATGGATGGATGGATTTTTTGGGTGTCTTTGCATTCAGTCCTCTGTAGATCGGCGATTTTTATTTCCATCAACTGATGTGGCATCCTTTCATTCCTAACACATTACCCAGTTCATACCAGGAAAGATATCCAGCATGATTTTTTTTTCTTCATTGAGATCTGATGTGTTTTCAAAGTGTTCATTAACTTTTTCTTGAGTGTTGCCTCACAGCAAAAAGGTCATAGGATTCCTTTGCACCTGCAGTCTTTCTGTGTGGTGTGTACATGTTCTCCCCATGTTCATGTGGGTTCTCAGGGTGCTCTTCCAAACACATGTAGATTAGGCCATAGTTATGGGTTTTATTGGCCTTCACAGTCTTGAACAACCAACGCGGCCCTCGTCAATAACGCATTGTTCTGACCTCTTACATGTCCAAAAGCTGCACGAGACGTTCATGTTTAAATCATTCGTAGACATATTTCCATGGTGTGAACTGCAGATGAATTGCAAGATTTCATAATGCCGATTTTGTGTCACAGTGACTTGATTTTAAAATCAGCAAAAAAATCACAGTCTGTTTGGAAGAAATGCCACAGCTCCGCAGCAGATTTTTTTGTTTACAAGATTGCTCACAATAAAAGTACAAAATTTTGGTCCTGGTCCTGTCAGGATGTGAGTTTTGCCATGGTTTATTCTTATGCTCTAGTTCTATTGTCTCAGTTTGGTTGCTTTTTGTATGTTTATTCTCTTGTTGGGTTTTTTCCTGCTTGGGTTTGTCTGTCCCTGTCTCTCTTGTCTGTCTCCTGGTTCTTGTGGTGGGCGTTTCTCTCCCTTTGGCCACACCCTCATTCTGGGTGCTTTTCATGCTCTGCCAGATTGAGCGCCTTGTGCCTTCTCTCCAGCTGTTTTGTGTATTCTCGACCTGCTTGCCTCTCGTGTGTATTGACCACCTGCCTGTATTACCACCACGCCTAAGCCTGATGTTCCATGTACTTTTGCTGTTGTTGGACAGCCTTTTTGTGTACCAGACCTTACATTTTTAACTTTTGTGGATCAGACATTGACATTTGTAAAAGGTCATGAATGCAACCTTCTGAAATTCCACACATTCTTCAGTTTAACATAGTCAGCGGGATTTAAAAATCCAGCCTGAATTTTAGAATATGCCAAAGCAGAGTTTCCACAGAAAAATGGACCTGAAACAAAGCAATAAAGCAAAAGCTTGAGTGACAGCTTAATTTTTAAAAAGAAGAAAGTTATATGACAGAGCCACTGCAACATATTTATGTAAGGTAAGTTAGGGATTAAAGGTGACCATAAAATCTGTGCAACAGACAGTCACATATGATGGAGACCCAAGATGATGAAGCAGAAGATTAGACTATGTGAACTATGTGAACTGGGTCCCAAATATAACATTAATTTAAGGTCCATCAGACAACAGTCAGTGATTTATTTGTATTGCTTGATGAATCCAGATGCTGCATGTTGGGACTTTTGTTCCTCATTCCAGCCCCTCTTCTCTCTCTGCCAGTGGACCTCCTCCAGTTTGGTGTGAGTCCATAAGCGGAGGTGCGAGGGCGACTGTTGGGCTGCAAAATATTTGGAGTTTTGTACAATACAGATTTCATTTCATCATTCCTCTTCTTCATCAGAGCAAAAGCGGTGTCAAATGATCCTGGTCGAAGCACTGTCAAGGAAGGAAATATATGTGTGTTTATAAAATGATCAATACACCAGCATCTATATACTGAACAAAAAATATAAATGCAACACTTGTTTTTGCTCTCTGTTTTTCATCAGTTGAAGTCAAACATCAAAGACTTCTATGCACACAAAAGGCTTTAGTCCTGTGAGATTTGGTTCATAAATTTGTTAAAGTCCGTGTTCGTGAGCACGTCACTTTTGCCAGGATAATCATGCCACCTCTCTGGTACGGCATACTGAAGATGCTGATTAGCAGCGCAGCCACCAGTAACTTTGAAAAGTTACTTTATTAGTTACTTTAAACAGTTACATTTTACAGTTACTTCATTAGCAGCTGTGGACAACTTGTCGACAGCTGCTGAATGTAACTAATAAAGTAACTACAGATTAATCTAATTTGGTCATTTTAAAGATTGAGTACTCAGAAAAGTAACTATTAGTTACTTTGCTGATTAGTAGAGGGAAAATATAATTTAAGGGGCTTGTATTATTTTAAAATTGCTGGCGCTCATACGACCAGGAAAAGCTTTTGTGTTTCTACTTGTGGCCCTAAAATATGGAATAATCTGGGGAAGGAACTCAAGCGATGTCCAAATGTCAATCAGTTTAAACACCAATATAAAGAATTGATGTTTTCTGTATATGTGAAAATTGTCCTAATTCTCTGAATTCTCTGAAAATTCAATTCATTGTTGAAGGACTATATAGCTGTTGGTTAAAGTATGGACAATTAAGTTACTGATTTTGTATTATTATTTTTGGATTGTGCGATGTGTGCTGTTATTGGGTGGATATGATGAGGAATTTGAGTTTATTGATTATTTAAGATGTCCCTGTTTTGCTGTTTCTGCTCACTTTGTTTTGTTTTGTTTTGGTTTGTTGTGATAAGTAAAAGTTGCTGAGGTAAAAGGTGTAGGTGTATATAAGCTTTGCTTCTACCTACACCCTTTTGGTTGCATGGGTTGACTGGGCTGAGAAATCAGTTTTGTTTTATTTTGTGTTGCAAAGTTCTTGAAACGAATAAACTTGAACTTTAACTAGTTACTTTGCTGATTACTCAATCTTAAGAATAACCAAGTTAGATTACCAGTTACCTTATTTGTTACATTAGCAAATTGTCAGCAGCTGCTAATAAAGTAACTGTATCAAGTTACTAAAAAAGTAACTAATGAATTACCTTCAAAGTAACTGTCATAACACTGCTGATTAGACAGCAGGATTATTGTACAGATGTGCCTTGGACTGGTCACAATAAAAGGCCGGATAGGTTTTTTTTTATCTGAATGATACTGTTCAGATTTTTTTTTTTATTGAAGCCAGATTTGAGCTGGATTTGCTAAGGTCTGAACACAAATGTGGTTCGAATCTGGCGAGCTCAGGGATCATGAATTCATACTTCCAGGTTTGTGAGGTCAACATTGGTTTGTGTGTGCAACCTCCCACCAAATTCTGATGTTATCCTCTCCAAAACTTTGTATAGCATCTTGTTTGTCTTTGGTAGAAGTTGATGATGGCCATAAAAGAATCCACTTGAAGTTCCTTCTTGTCAAAAGAGGAGACAAAAACTCCTCATGTCATTGTTTGGAGACCAGGAAACGCAAAATAAGTTGGGTGAAATGTACTGGTATCAGAACGTATTTGAGGACATCGGTGCTACATGAGCAATGTCGCCCAGCTTGACACAATGCATGGGTATGAGAAGACAGCAAGCCAGTGCTGTGGAAAGACAAAGAACCTCAAGGCAAAGTACAAAAATGTGAAGGATCACAATGCAAGTAGCAGAAGAAACAAGATATCTTGCTCCTCTTTGAGGAGCTTGATGTCATCTTGGTAGGCAGCCCTAGCTCCCAACCAACAGTAGTCCTGGACAGTGCGGGAGATGGGGTGGAGGGTGAAGTCTCCAATTCTGACAGTAGGAGTGATGAAACCAATGCCTGACGTGGACGCATGGAAGGTATGGAAATGCAGTTCGAAAGGCTTTTTCCTTTTAATCACAGTAATTTTTGATGCTTGTATGTTCTTTTATGGTACGGTTGTGTGAAACCGCAAAGAATTCAGCTTCAGCCGGATGACTTTGGATGCCTGTGTAGGATGAGCCGGATTACAAAACAGGTCTGAACTCTATCCATCTAGAATGTAATCTGGATTGAATCCGACTTGAGCCTGAATCTGAATGTGGTACAAAATGTGTAGCTGATCTTGAGAAGCCAGATGTGGTGGTCCTGGGCTGATATTGTTACACACAGTCTCTGGCTGTGAGTACAGTTGGATGTATTACCATTACCAAGTATCCAGGAACAATGTCAAAGGGAGTTTATGGTTGTGAAATAAGCCGCTCTGGTGGGGCATACCAACTGCCCGTTCCTGCAAAGCATGTGCAGTAATTATGCTGTTTAATCAGGATAGAGATCAGAGGTGGGCACAGTTCCGATAATTCAATAACCATCAAAGATAATGTTTTCATTATCGGATTATCTTTTTAGATAACTTTAAAAAACATTATCGGACTAATTATCTTGCGATAAATTTTTGTCCGGTAATTTTTAGACAGATAATCTGGTAAATAAAGATGAACAGCTACAAACATTTATAAAATTTAAACTCAGTTGAGCCTACCTATCTGTTAAATGTTTCGTAGATGATGTGTAGTTCTACCCTCTGCAAAACAGAGAAGAGCTGTTTCAAGAAGAACTCGCTCTATCCTCTGCAGGCAAAGGAGAACTGGTCCCCCCCCCCAAAAAAAACTAATTTCTTTTAACCCCATACTAATACGAGGGCAATATCACCCAAGTCATCCAGATGCATACATTTTTAACTTATGGTTCAGCTTTTAACCAAACTAATTCGGACCAGTTATTTAACCCCTTAACTCCTATTGTCGCATATATGCTACAATATTTGACTCAAATATGCAACATACCAAATTGACCAGTATGCCTGTTGTCGCAAATTTGCAACATACCATTATTATTATTATAACATTATAACATAAAGTCATTACCAAAATATCAAAATGACTACTTAGTTTTTTGTGCAAAAGTGAAATTAATAATCTCAACATTATTTACCATCTACTTAAAGGCAAAAACACACACAAAACATTTTTTTTATATACAGCTATATAAATTCAGGCATTAAGGGGTTAAATTAACATCATGTCTGAAGTTTTATAAAGTGAAAATATCAGATATCTGTTTTAGTTTTAAAGTAATGCACAAATTTTTAAGGTTTTAGTGTGGATATATGCTGTGTCCAGGTGCATTATGGATGATAGGGTAATCTCAGTACGTTCACGACATGAGAAATGCATTTGAAACACTCTGATCAGGCTCTACGGACAACAGCATTAAACTCTAGTGCCTAAAACTCATGTAAATATATTCTCTGGGTTTATAGACGTTGTTATTGTGTCTGCGTTTATTAAATTCCACGCATCTTAAATGTAGCAGACATGGATTACCTGGAATTTTGTTTTGGCAAGTTTTCAAGGTCTCTACTACCATCTACTGGCCAGTAGTGTTCATGGCAGTATTGGCCCTGAAGCTGGGCTGATATATTTTCAATCACTGTACTCGGCTACAGCTCACAGAACCGCACGGTGTAAAAGTTCAGAGCGCACGATTTATGTTCTCACACACGTACATTCAAAAACCACACGTCGGACTTGTGTTTCCAGAAGCAAAACGTAAACAGAAGCTTTTTTCAAACTTAATTTACAAAAGCTCTCGATGGGAGATATCAAAGTAAAAAAAAAACATTACAAGACAGGTCTGCAGTGTCTGCACAAGCACAGTGCGAGAGGTTGGACGCTTGTAGTGCTTCAGCAGTGGGATACCCTCACGACGGCCGACCAGAATATCAAACAGGTTTGATTTTCATCTCACCATACGATTGCCGATCAGGAGGTGGTCGTGAGATGTTAAACGCAGCTTGTTACTCCATATATACTAAACGATGCAGGACGCGCAATTAACCTGAAACTCAGTGCGATCCAAAAAATTCTCAGACGGATATCTAATTACAACTTGACTTTTTTTTTTTAAAATGTTTTTACAAATAAAAAAATTGAATATTTTACCAAAGCACATTTATCTGTAAACACCAACACACGACACACGTCACATTAACATGTTGGTTTACATAATGAATGACTCAACCAATCAGTGTTTAGCGGAGGCACATTTCACCCAGAATCCTTTACAATCTGTCTGTGTTTGTTACAAAACTTCAGAATTAGTGCATTATTCAACATTAAAAGATATATGTTAGATTTTAACTTTGTACAACTGACAGAATTGACATTAATGGAGTTATTCTATCAGTATTCATTTTATTTATACACCAAACCATAACTCAGCATTGCTTTATTTTCCAAGACCTCCTCCGCCTGACGGGAGCACTGTGATTGAGTAGAGAATTGAGCTTCATGGCTCCTCTCAGCTTGCTTCTGTGCTGGAAGCCATGTAGTAAACAAGAGCTTCCAGCAGGGGGCAAGATGTTCAAAGACAGAAGTGCGGGCTCATTGTTTGGGTCTGTTGTCGCTTTTCATGCTACCAGAAGTGATTGTGGTGTTTAAAACTCAAATTCAGCTTGTTAGTAGTTGCAAATGTACCTGAGACAATACTGGAATTTATCGGTTATCTGTAACTTCCGATACATTTTTGCGTGGTTTATCGGTTTATCTTTATCAAAGATAACTTTTCAGTTATCTGATTATCTGTTATCGAAGTTCATGTTTTGGTTATCTGTGCCACCACTGATAGAGATACTCCACACCTGCTACATGGACAGATTATCTTGGCAAAGGTGAACTAACACAGATTTCAACAAATTTGTGAACAAAATTTTGCGTGCATCGGAAATAAAGTCTTTGTTTTTTTGTTTTTTACTTAAATGGATGAAAAATAGGAACAAAAACAAAAATAATGCATTTAAAATTTTCTTAAAGCTACAGCGTGCATGATTTATTATCAACTCTTGTTGGGCGTTCACATTACATTATGCCAGTCCTGCTTTTGTTTTCCTTCTAGGTTTCACTTCTGTAGTGATCGGGATTCCTGCATGCTTGCCTTCTGTTGTGATAAGCAAAAATGAAGGTGGTCAAACTGGTTTGCCTGCACTAACACCCAGTAGGCCAACTACTGCTTCCTCTTCTTATTTCTTCAGTAATCTGAGTAAATATGTTTCTTTTGGGTGACTGTATCAACATGATGGTGTAACATGGCAGCCTCCATGGATGGCCCACTCCCATGTAGATATGAAGAGCTCATTCTAAGCTCATGAAAACATATCAGTTTTATTGTTGAATGTAGTTATGCACTAATGAACATATAGTAATGAATGTTATATTGCATTCATACTAATAAATGCCCTTACATTCCTACACACTGCAGCCTAAATATATAATAGCCAATACCAGTGGATAAATCCACTGTACTATAACCAAAATCTCACAAATTATTTTCTAACTAAATTACTAATTAATTTGTCATTACTTAGATTTGTCAAGAACTGTGTTTGTCTGGTTATCTGCCATGTTTAGTTTAGGTCTTCGTTTCATTTGGTTCTGAATGTGTGCTGTTTGGGTTTTTGTTTTTAATGTCTGCTTAATTTAGATTTTGGATTGTGTTTTGAGCTACTAGAGGGCACCACAATCTTTACAAAACTCGATCTCCGCAATGCTTACTATTTAGTGCGGATCAGACAAGGAATGAATGGAAGACTGCTTTCAATACTCTCACCGGCCATTATGAGTATATAGTTATGCCATTCGGCTTAACCAATGCACCCGCTGTATTTCAAAACCTGGTTAATGATGTTTTACGTGATTTCCTGAATAAGTTTGTGTTTGTGTACTTAGACGACATTCTGATTTCCCCAGATGAAGGTATTCACTCCTGACATGTGCGTTTAGTACTCGAGGACTTTATTATGCAACCATTTATTTGTCAAGCAGAGAAATGTGAGTTTCATAATCCACTGTATCATTTTTGGATTCGTTATTGCACCAGGGGACAATCCAGATGGACCCGGAGAAGGTAGCTGCAGTGCGTGATTGGGCAACCCCCAAAAGACCATAGGGAAGTCCAAGATTCCTGGGCTTTGCCAATTTTTACCATAAGTTCATTCGAAATTTCAGTTCTGTGGCAGCTCCTCTGCATAACGTTATCTCATCCCTCCAGACCTTTCACTGGTCACCGGAGGGTGATGAGGCATTTCGGGTCCTAAAGAAATGCTTCACAGCGGCCCCCGTACTACTCCTCCCTGACCCCGCCCAAACGTTCATGGTCGAAGTGGACACTTCTGATGTGGGGGTCGGAGCTGTTTGTCTCAAATTGATCCTGTTGATAAGAAGTTAAATTATTAATACGGTTTCTGTCCGCCTTCGATTGTCCAGGTCTGTGAGATACACCCCACCTTCCACGTCAGCCATGTGAAGCCTGCCCGCACCATTCCTTTGTGCCCTCTGGCCATTCCCCACCAGTCGCCCGGTTCATTGAATGGTGGGCTGGTCTTTTTAGTGCGGCGCCTCATAGGGGTCTCGGCGGCATGAAGAGGGGTATAGTAACCTGGTGGACTGGGAGGGGTATGTGCCGGAGGAGTGCTTATGGAACCCCTCACGTTTCATCTTGGACCCGGACCTGATCACGGACTTCCATGCTTGGCATCCTGATCCCCCTGGGCCGTTGGGTGCCAGCTGTTAAGAGGGGGTTCCTGCCATGAACTGTGTTTTGTCTGGTATCTGCCATGTTTAGTTTAGGTCTTCGTTTCATTTGGTTCTGATTTTGTGCTGTTTTGGGTTTTGTTTTATTGTTTTGCTTAATTAGATTTTGGATTGTGTTGTCTATGTGACTTCTCTGGCTGGGTGTTTATTGCCTGGGCTTTATCTGTCCCTATTTCTCTTGTCTGTCTCTGTTGGAGCTTGGTGAGGGGCGTTCCACTCTGTTTGAGCCACACCCTGTTCTGGATCTTTCCACACGTGGTTCCAATCTGCAGCTCATCACTAGGTGTATTTAAGCTCCACTGGTTGCACTGTTTTTTGCCTGATTGTTGTGCCTTCGCTTTTAGCTCTGTTTCATTGTGTTTTCAAGTCCTGCTGCCACGTTGTGTTTTAACCACCTGCCTGTTTATACCGACCACGCCATTTGCTTGATGATTTTGATCTGTTTGCTTCTTTTGGACTGCTTCTCTGTGTACAGGAACCCCCACTGATTAATTCAGTAAACGCCTCCCTGAACCAGAGCTACTGTGTCAAGTCCCACATTTGTCTCCAGCCTAAAATTAAATTAATGAAAGTATATAAATATTCCAAATAATGATAACTTTGTTTTAGTAGGGTTCTTTAGCCATAGTGTTTGTATAAGATATAAGTGATAAATCAAACATAATTTATTATGAACTCTGTTGAATCATTCCTCTCTTCTTGAATCAGTTATTAGAAAATAATGAAAAACATGTTCCATGGTCCTTCTAAATTAGAGTTCATAATTGATAAATGTTGTCACAACACTGTTTCCTTATTTTTATAAAGTTACAGTCTTTATAGTATATTGCATAATTGGCTTGCTGCTAGCTTCACAATAGGTGCAATGTCAAGGCGATGACGTCAAACCTAACGTTAGCATGAGCTGAATGCCTCCATTGTGAGCAAAAGTATTTATAATGTTCTTTAAAAAAAATACATACCTGTGCACCTTAAAAGAGTGATTCACAATGGATTTAATCGTTCACGTGTCTTGAAAACTTGCTAGGGTTACAGAACACGATGTTACCAGCTTAAAGTGAGCATGAAAACTAACATCACATACTAAAGGGTGTTACATAATGTGATGAAAACGAGCTAATGTTAGCATGAATTCCCGCGAGCATCACATAATGCTGGGAGGGTCCACTAGTTCTAGAGTCCACTGGTCCTAATGTCTTTGTATTATTTAAAGGTATATATTACAACCCCAAACTGATTAAAAAAAAAAAAAATTGTGAAATTCTGTTTCACAAATAAATGTAATACTTTCAAACAGCTAACATGCCAGATCCAGTTTTGTTCAATTTACAAAAATAAAACATGTGATTCTGTTGACATACACCATTAATCACCTTTAACTGTACTGTAGTCTATAAATCTGTTGAACTGAAAATCAACAAATAATGGTAATTCACCATAATTAAATGGGTTTTTTATTGTCACACTTTTGTAACATTATGTAACCTACTCTAGTGCAACATATAGCCTACCATAAATGTAAAAACAACTTCATCATGCTGTCCTTAATACTAGAACTAGGACTAGTGGACCCTAGGACTAGTGGGAAGTTCCCACATAATGCAACGCTTACAGGTATCACATAACATGATCCTAATGGGCTAACATTAACATTAAACCTTGCTAGTGTCACATAACGTGATGCTAATGGGCATCACATAATGTAATGCCAACAGGTTAACATTAGTATGAAAACTCGCTGGTGTCACATAACAAGAAGCTAACATGCGCCATAACACAATGCTAATGGCCTAATGTTAGCATGAGCTGAGTGCCACCATTGTGAGCAAAAGTAATTATAATGTGCTTAAAAACATACTTACAGTTGCAATTTTACTGGACATCTTCAGGTAATTTTACATTTTCACTAATTATGTGGTTTTCAATTTTTTTCTCAGACAGACTAACATAGATCAGACACACAGATATGGTCCTTAAAGAATTGTGGCATAAAAGCTGAGTTTGGTCTTTTACCTTTTGTGTGCACACAAATTACAGCACAGTATAAAACATTTGGACACTTACACTGGTCCTTAACCTCAACTCTGGGCCTGCTGTCGTGTCTTGCTTTGGAACTGTGATGTTCAGGTCCATCATGGGCGGGTTCAGTTCTGTTTCCTGTCTCTGCTGTGCACTCTTCCGAGTCTGCAGCCTCCTCTTAATGTCATTCAGAGAGCTGAAGCTCTCAGACTGAGGCACCCTCAGGATTAAAGGTTTCTGTAAGGGAAAGAAATTGCCTCAGGTTTCTGTTTTTTGTACAGTAAAACTCACATGTAATGGATTCAGGTGGACTAGCAAATTTTGTCCGTTATAATCGAAATCTATTATATGTATAAAATGGACAAAATTCATTATACATATAAAATGGACAAAATCCATTATATATATGTAACGGATTAGTTACAGTCAGGAGGCGCTGAATGATCTACGGGGACTCCTGAATCGTGACCTGCCGCATTTACCGTGTCAAAGCTGCATCTGAAAAAATAAATAAATAAATGCCTGTTTTAAATAAGTAACGGACATTATGTGCATTAAAAACATTACATTTGGACGAGAGACTCTTTTTTTTTTCTAATTTTGCTGCGGAGTGGTACCTTAAAATCCTAAAGCCTGATTTACGATTCTCTGTGGCCATGCAATGATATCAACGTGCACATGATTCTTTAAAGTTCTCCGTCACATCTTGTTGCAATTTGCCGCTGGACCAGTAGTGTTTTTCTGGATTAATTTGTCCCTCAACGAGCTCCACCTTTAAATACAACCATCAACCTCCAAACCAACGGTAATGTACATACAATTTCCTCCATGAATTTCTGGTCATTTGAGCATCTTTTTCTGACTCTGTGTTGTAAAATTGGTCATATTTGTGGACTTTTCTGCCAAACATATTTCATCCATGATTGAAATGTAATCAGCGTGCGCACTGCAAAATCTTTTAAAAAATGGTGGGAGAGGAAGGAGTGAAATCAGAAAAGTGACAAATCACAGCCCTTGTGGTCTCAGACGTTTAGCAGGTGCACATCAGACTGCGGAGAGGGTTCGCAGCCATGCAGAGGGCTGTGATCTAAAGCTCTTTGGGTCGCCACATCCAGGGCTATGTGTGAAACTTAACACCATATTACAGAGCAGGTAAGCAGCATTTTGTTAATAATCACCAGCCTTGAATTATGGCTTGCCTCATTTAGGTCTGGTGTCTGAGCATGCTTCATAAAAAATACATTTATTTTAGTCACGGAAATACAGTACTCACTTTCCTCGAATCGGCGAGTGTCAGTCCTGAACCGCATTTAGTGCTTCTGTTACTGGGCACGTCCAGACTGCTCTGTCCGGTACATGTGAGGGGTTTTTTATTAGAAATGCATTGCAATGGGATGGGAAGTTTTTTTCCGATGTGAGCGAAACCATTATGTTAACCTGTTAGGCTGTTAGCAGGAAGTTAGAATGAAAAGCTGGACTAATCCAAAATCCATTATATACCGTTTTCTATATTTATTACATATGAAGCAGCAGGACCTTCGTGGCCAGGACGATGGTGGGGATCGAACCCACGCGGCTCGCACAAAAGACTGTTTCTCTACCAGGTCAGCCAAAGGGGAACTCCCCGTTAGCCAAGCTAGCGGGAACGTCTTTTCAATTGGGACCCGGGACTTTCATCCCGCTACACATCTCCCCACCATTTTTGACTTCGTCCCGAAGTCACAGGTGCATGTTAGCATACTCTGTGACCCACATCCTGTTCGTGACGCCAGATTGAAGCAGCAGGACCTTCGTGGCCGGGACGACGGTGGGGATCGAACCCACGCGGCTCGCACAAAAGACCGTTTCTCTACCAGGTCAGCCAAAGGGGAACTCCCCGTTAGCCAAGCTAGTGGGAACGTCTTTTCAATTGGGACCCGGGACTTTCATCCTGCTACACATAGAAAACCATACAAAAGCATTGGGATGTTTGCTTTTGTCTGATGAGTGTGAATATCCGGTTTATATGATGACGGTTTAGGCGAGTTTTACTCTAGTGATGCCTTTAAGGTGTCAAATCTCACGCATAATCACGTTCTCACTGGGGAGGCCGAGATTTTGTTGTCAGTGTAAACAAGCGTTTGCGGGTGGTGGAATGGACAAGCAACAAGCAACTTGTTTGCAACATTGCGTTGTTATGGAGGTGAGGTCAACCAAAATATGTATTTAGATGTTTATCTAAGATAATCATGAGTCTCTAATGTGAGTTTTATAAAAAAAAAAAAAAGTGTGTTGCTGTTAGGGTCGTGTGTCGGGAACCGGCTCTTTTCGGGTATCCTTAAAAAATATTTAAATCCATCGACATCAATTACCTTTTTGCTTAACGATTCCCTTATCGGTCCTTCAGAGTGGCCGTTGTTTTTGGGGGTGTTTGTCAGGAAAATGATAATTTCTCTACATTGATTACAGACCCTGCAGTGGGTCTGTATAATCCACTGTTTCTGTAGCGCGACTTTGCTTTGAACCATGAACCGATGAAGCAGTGCTTCAATCTTCGATTTGCTGCTTCGTTGGTTCATTGTTTTATTTCACTTTATCTGAACTTTTCCCCGCTAAAACCCAAAAGAGCATATGTCTGTGAGTAATATTTACTTGTTATGGTCTTCTGAAACAGTTGATAGATGTCTTTTATAACTTACAAACGAGACAGATGCTAATGCGTTAGCATGTTTATGGCATTTTCAATGTTAAAGTTAGCCTTAAGCTGAGCCATTATCAAGCCTCCCTCCACAGCGCGCAAAGGATTCTGGGATACTCTAAAACCATGAATATCTGAGCTGCAGTGTGGTCAGACAGCTGCGATCACAAACCAGCAACCTACCCGAGAAGATACCGCATGTTCAGCTCGTAGCTATTTTCCACTGTACTGCTCTCCTCCTCGAAAACCTTCTCTGTTCTCACGTGCTGATTTTTCTGGAAAGGGAAACGTGCAAGTGCACTGAAAATTTGCTCTCTCTCTTTTCCACCAAGTCTCATTGCTGTTTTGTCATCTAAACGAGTGTCATTCTCCTTAGCTAGCTGCCTAAGAAAGTCTGATCAAACACTGCGTTCCTCCCTGTAGGAAAAAACAAAAACAAATCTTACTTTGAGTGGAACATTTCAACTCTGAGCTTTGCCAAATTTGTTTTGTGTTTGTGATCTTTTTGGTGTTACATTTTTGATGTTTCTGGGCTTGTGAGATGAAGGTGAGCCGGCACGGAGGACTGTCTATTACTGAGGAAAAGAATCAATTCCAAAGATTTCCATTAAACATCATCAGAAAAAAAATCCATACTTCAGCTAGCACAGTCAGGGGTAAAAATGGGTTTGAACCAAGACTACATGAACGTTGATGGTTTTTCTAGGCAGATTGTTTGTCACCTGGGCATTTTTTTCACTCACCCTGCCGGATTAAAAAAAAGAAAAAGCATGCATAAGCAACTCATTATACCAAGTACAAAATCTGTGCTGTCCTCCATGTGTGACTATTCAGAAAAGAATAATATGGTACATAAAACATATTTCATGATTTTGGCATGGATTTAAATATGTTGGGTACAATAAATAAATATTCAACCTGTATTGAATATTTACGCACAGACAATACATGCAAAATGAATTTTAGCCTAAAGTCAATCTTAAGGACTCATTAACGCAAGCCAGGTTAGGTTAGGCTCAGGTTTGGGCGCATGCACCTGTGCTGAGATCCGGAGCTGTGTTTTTCTTCATTTAAAGAGTGCAACACTCAGACGCACTTTACATAAGCAGGTAATACACAAAAACCATGCTTCCCTGCACACATTGCAGTTCATCACATGCAATGGTTATTGCATTAAGCCCTCTCAGACACATAACACCCATGGAGAGAAAACAAAAAAAATCACCTTACTGCTTCACCTCAGGGAGCTTTGGTGTGCCACTGTTCCCTTCCTATGCTCTCACAGGTTAACATGTTCTCACTCCCAGCTGTAACATTTTTGGGTGATTCTTTAACTACAGGCACTATTGGCCTTGTAAATGTAATTTCCACCACACCATGCCTTACCACTATAAAGCGCCTTGGGGCAATGTTTGTTGTGATTTGGCGCTATATACATGTGCTCTGATGTCACTGTTATCTCCATAGAAACTACCCAAACAATCTTTCATACAAACTGTTTAAGGGACATTACAGTGTTGTGGTGGAAATTACGGCAATAGTGTGGGACAACTACATTTTGTTTAAAAAAATCACAACAGTTTGTATGACATTGAATACCCCAATTATGTTTTGATTATTTTACTGATATTTTATTCAGAGATATTTTAAAACATTAGAACAACGTTTTTTTACCATTCATTTTTATCATTGAAGATCAAAAGTCTGGGGTGGGGACAAGCACAACACGGCAATATTTGCATATAATGATGCTGAAAAAAGGTGAAAAAGTCATCATAGACTACTAGAACAAATTTCTTAACACACTTTCATTGTAAAGATAACTATAAAAGTGTGAAATTTCCCCTTTTTTCTGTTTTTCATACAATATGATCAAAGGACATAATAAGTGCCCGTAGTCTAAGAATCACCCTTTTATGCTTTTTAACTATCTGCTTCATGTCTGCATCATCTGGGAACATTCCTTTATGTTTTAGTTATGACTAAGTTTACGTTTAAGGATATGGTTAGGGTTTAGGGTCAGCATTTCCTGTTGCAAGCTACCCAGCTTGTCACATATTGATATTCGGTCACAAAGAACCATTTTCGTAAAAATTTGACACCTTGGGTCTGAAAATGCACTGGACAACTTGACACTAATTTGTCAATTCACCAAAAAAATCTTTCAGTTGTGCCCATTTTCTCACTCTAAGCCCAAGTTATGCACCTTATTGATGGCCATTAAAACTTAGTCATTCCCCTAAATCATTTGCACAGCTGTACGCCACTCATTGTGTGCCCGCCTTCAAAACGTGTTTCCAATGATTCCCTGCATCATGTTTAGATCGATCTGACTGCATTCCTTGAGATCATTTGTCTTACTCTGTTGTTGTGAGCAAATCCCTGCGCTATCACACTTCTACATTCCTCATGTCACATGTTCACTGATCTTCTTGCTTGTGGTCTGCTGACGTTCCCCTCAGAATCTCAGGGGCCCCACATGAAGACATGCTTTGGGTGATGGTAAACACCACCAGTGACTAATTATGTTTATATAACAGCCGAGTGGATCCTTGTCATTTGACTGGTGCTTTGTATGTCACTTGAAATGGATTATTCGTCCCATTTGTGTTGCATTGCATTTAGAGCGCAGTTTGGTTACATTTAGAGTGCAAATTTGGTTCCATACGTTTGGTAACATTGCACTCTGCACACACACACACACACACACACACACACACACACACACACAACACACACACACACACACACACACACACACACACACACACACCACACACACACAACGTGCATGCATACACAAAACAAATCCACTGTGCTGTCTGGAGGCAGTTAGCAGGAAGTTAGAATGAAAAGCTGGACTAATTTCTGATGTAATTTTTTTTTTTCACTGCACTTAAGATGTACAGAGTCTTTTTTTTTGTAGTACACACGCGCACAAGCGCTGACCTGGTTGTGTGAGCACGCACACACGTGGGACAACAACGCAAGGAAGGCGGCGATTTGATTGAGCTAACTGATGGTGCTAATTCTTGTAACACACACACACACACACACACACACACACACACACACACACACACACACACACACACACACACCACCCACACCCAATCCCACTCCGCTGTAAGCCATCTGGATGCATGAAGAACTGTTCAGATGAAAAGCTGACGTGATATTTATCTGGACTGAGGAATGACACAGTCTTTTTTTTTTATGGAAGTCTGAAGTCAGTGCACAGCATCACCAGAAAACACATCACAATTTGGACTTCAGCGGCAGTGGAACACCAAAATGTAAGTCCCTTTTCTGTTGTTTATAAATTAATAAATATCAAATGACAAGGATCTATTTAGCCATTATATAAAACAAATAATGAAAGCTGGAACATACCATTCAACTCTGCTTTGCCTCATTGAATGGTTTGTTCCAGCTTTCACCTCATGAAATATTGTACCACTGAACTCATAACATTCATTATTTGTATACTAAAGCATTTGTAGGTGTGACACATACATTTGCCAATCTAGTAGTTGGTTCTATTTTGAGAAAAACATCCATGGTGGGGGCTTTAGGGTCAAGTTGAACGTTGTTCTGCAGCATTGTCTTCTTTGGCACAGGATCTTCATGAAGATCAGCAAGCGTCTCGGGTAAGATGCTATCTCTCTGGACAACACCCATGGCTTCCCAGTCAAGCGTGAAATCAGCAGGCGGGGACGGAGGTGCAGTAATTTCAGGCTCCATGGGGAGATTTCTGGGAAATCTGCGATCTGAGAAGTCTTTTAACCGGTTGATCACATCAGTGTGTAGAAAAGCAGCCCTCCACATGTCTGGGATGGGGAGTGAGGCAGCATAAAGGATCCTGAACTCCTTATCAAACAATTCAACCACTGGGCCTTGGAGGACAGTGATTAGCTGTCGGTGTAGGTGGGCATCCGTCCATGTGAGGCTACAGAATCAAAAGACAGCATGTCACATGACTCATAGGTAAATATTAGGAAAGGGATCATCAACAGCAATTTTTACCTGTAGCTGCCATGAATCACTGTCTCTAGATCCACTAGAAGGAACTTATCTTTCATTTCCCCAACTACCACGCTGCCTGTCCTTGAACAGAAAGTTTTTCCTCCAAGAGTACGGACCTGCATGTTCTGCAAAAGGACACCATAAGTCACGTGTTTCAAGTTTCAAGAATGAAACTCAAGACATCAATCAAACATGGTGTTTGTGTGTGAATGAAGAGTTCTACTTTAGACTTTAGGGCCCTTCACACATAGTGTGAAGTTTGGACAAAGTGCACACTTAGTGCACATGACGCAGGAATCGTGTGCAAACCGTGTACTTTCGTCCCTGTCGCCAACGCCTCGTACACCTGTTGCTACAACTATTTTCACACACAAGCACCTGAAAGACAAAGTGTGCGCTGTGTGAACCCATCGCACCCGGCCAGCCAAATTTCAGGTGACACACATGAACATCTAACACAGCTCGTTTGGCACTTAGAAAATGTGTGGCCAGTCACACACTTGGCACGACAACAGACTGCATACAATCACTTTCGTACTCGCAGATAAATTTGTCTAAGTCCCACAAGAGTATGGCTTTGGTGTGTACGCTGAGATGACAGGAGGTGTGTCCTCCCACTGAAGCAGCTGTGGAAATCTGTGGATCTGGACATTACACTGGACACCATTACTGTGTTTGGGACGGACATGGATAAACAACTGCCTACTGTGACGTGCGTGTGTCTGTTTGCTGTTATCAAGTGGACATAAATAAAAACATATATCACTGTGGCGACGTGCTGCAGTGAGCGAGCGTGCACGGCGCACACATGAACAGGCTGCTCCCATGTTGAAACAGACCAACAGATCAGAACACGCAGCAGGTGATCTCACTGTCATGTCACCCATGTAAGCTCTGTTCCACATGATGCAGTGTCCTGCGATGTATCGTCCACAAGACACGCACGTGGGGCCAGTTGGAGACGCGCCAGCAGATGTGGACATTAATGAGACGAGCGAACTGCCTTTCATTTCATGACTATATGTCTGTGAGGTCATTTACAGAGGAACAGACAGATCACATTTGTATTGTTTGCTTGATGAATGCAATGTTTTTATATGTGTGTAATTTTAATTTTTTTCTGTAATACTTCCATGTCCTTCCTGGTATGAGGCAGATTCCCACAGCTCAAAGAACAGCTTCATAGCTTAGTGGTAAAGTCTCTGACTGGCAATCAGAGCTTTTGGACAGCGCGGGTCCGCGTCCAGTGGGTGGTTTTTTGTTTTTTTTTTTCACATAAGTGGCGCGATGTGCCACAGCTGGCATTGTGTGTTCCTGCCTGAAAGACATCGGTGCATGCACAAACCCTTGCACCGGGTTCATGCATGCCTGCCTGTCGGCGTAATGTTTCGTGGTGCGCTAATTTCACACTGTTTCGCATACTATGTGTGAAGGGGCCCTAAGCAGCATGCGCCTCATGGAGGAATGTTGTAAGTTCATGTCCTTCCAAACACGGAACGTGTTCTCAAGCTAGCACGTCCAGGAGCAGAGATCTTTACAGCCGCGGCTGTGAGCGAACACGCCCCCTGTCCGTTCAGCGCCCAGACCAACGTGTCATGTCACTCTGTGTTATGTGGTCATTCATTTTCGTTATTTGTTATGTAATTGCGTATGTAAGTTTTGTCGTAATTATTTATGTACATGTCCTGGTGGTGGTTTCTGTGTTTTTAATGTGTGCACTGAGCCATCATCCAGCTGTCAGTGTGCTGTGATCAGCTGACAGGCCCATCCCCGTGCTGTGTGCTATCAGACCCGGCTGTCCGGGCCCCATGTGATCAGATCTGTACATACATGTAAGCACTTTATGCAGGTGTGCTCCCTCCCCCCTGGCCCAGCACATAGATGTGTTGGGGGAGAGATGCATGACACACGTGCACATGTGCGAGGCACATGCACCACATGTGTGTGGTTTTTGCAACTCCACAGTCGTGGGGGGCACTTAGACAAATTTTACATCCAGCTCAACAGTGATTATCTGCTGACTGTTTTCATGTTAATAGTGTAAATGGCCACACATTTTCTAAGTGCCAAACGAGCGGTGTTAGATGTTTGTGTGTGTCACCTGGAATTTGGCTGACACCTGCCGCGAGAGGGTTCAATGGGCTCTCATAATGCACACTCTGTCTTTCAGCCGCTGGTGTGTGCAAATAGATGTAGCAACAGGTGAACGAGGTGTGACAGGCAGCTAGGATTTTACGCAATTTGCATACGATTCCTGCTTCATGCGCACTTCATGCACAATTTGACCAAATTCGTACTATGTGTGAAGGGGCCCTTAAGTTTCATGCACATCTGTTTTGTCCAGTTCATGATTGTATTTCTTAAATTTAAAATACTCTTCCTTCTATGTCATTAAAATTTGTCAGTTTTGCACCACCAGGAAGACATACCATTGGACTGTTGTGTGCTAGTAAAAGTGCATGTTCCATTCAATTTAATTCAATTTATTTAGTTTATATAGTGCTAATTTCTGCCAAATCCCAACAAAGTTGCCTCAGGGTGCTTCACACAAGTAAGGTCCAACCTTACCAACCCCAAGAGCAAGCACACAGGCGACAGTGGTAAGGGAAAACTCCCTTTGATGATTTGAGGAAGAAACCTCAAGCAGACCAGACTCAAAGGGGTGAACCACTTCTTAGGCCATTCTTCCAAAAAGGTTTACAATGCAGAACACAGCACAACAGCAACTCCAGCCAATGCAAAAGAACACTTCATGATTTACAACTCAGTGATTTTTAATTACACCTTTCTTCATAATTGGCCTGTGTTACAAAGCAGCTCATCCATGCTGCTCTGTTAGACCAGTAGTGCCTGATTGTTTCAAGTCAATGATTTGTGTAATTTGTCACACATTAAAGGATGGCTGCAGAAATTGACTCACAGGATGCCTGAGTCTGGTGAGTGCAAAGTTCTCCTGGATGGATCTTTGGTTCAGGATGATGTAAACGGGGACTCCTCGGGAGGCAGCATCGTGTAAATCACCAATGACGGCACCGTCTGTAAGCCTGTCAGTCACGATGGCAATGACCTGCATAGAACATGAAATGTCACCAATCTTCTGTTTCATGCACTTGTTGAAATAAAAGCTTCCCTTTGTTATTTCATCCGCCAAGGATGTAATAAAATCACTGGCTTTTATTTATTTGTTTGTCTGTCTGTTAGCAGGATTACATCAAAGCGGATTTTGATGAAATTTTCACCACAGATACATATTAGGCCATGGAAGACTCCATTAAATATTGGAGGTGATTCAGATCCGGATTCTGGATCAAGATTTCGACTCGTAGACTTTTACAGATTCCATTAAAGCTACTTCACAGATACATCACGAATCACGATGTAAAACCAACATCAGGAAGTCACGCTTGTGGATCAAGATTTCACTTTACATAGTCTTTGAAGGATTACATAAATAAAAACAAACAACAAAAAACAAAACAAAACAAAAAATAAAAGTACTTCATGGATTCTCACCAGATTTGTACCACAGATAGAGATAGGGGCATGGAAGACTCCACTGAATTTTGGAGGTGATCCAGATCCAGATTCTGGATCAAGATTTCACTTTATATAGACTTTTAAGGATTATGTCAAAATTACATCACAGATACGACATCACAATATAAAACCAAGGTCAGCAAGACACTATTTTATTTCAGCTAGTGAATTAAATATCAGATTGCAACATCTTGATCAGTCGGATTATTCTGGATCAGTATGCAATTATTGCACTGTGTTGTGGAATCTGGATCGAGGTAAAGTGCAGGTCACGATGTGAATCACATACGTTTTTTATTTTGAGTCCTTGTCAACCCTTGACAGACATCAGAAATCTCCTATTGCTCTTGTTTTCATTATATCTTAATCAAACGTGCCCCAATCACTCTTATATTTGATAGTGAGGTGGACGTCAGAAATCTCTGATTGCTCCTGTCCTGTTTAAAAAAGTGATTAGATGACTATCATTTTCTTTGCGCAGCAATGAAAAACAATTCTGTGAAAATGTTTGTGACCTCGCTTGCACTTTCACACATTTTTATTTGTTTATAACTCAGACTTTTTAAAAATAATTCATGCTTCCTTTTGCTAACCCTTCTCAAAGGACGTCCTTTAAGCTCACAGTGAAAACACTTTTTTTAACACGACATAGTTAGAATAACACAAATAAATTATCACTTTTGCAACCAGTTTTCTTTAACCAGACTAGGGGATGGATACATGAACATTCCAAGTCACTGAATGTGTCTTGCAGTTTATTTACATCAATCATTAAAAAAATACAAACAGCATGGTCAGGTCTGAACGCATGCTCTGATACCGCATATCGCTGCATCCACAATACCTCAGAACTGTCCTGAGTCCTGCATGACAACCACCCAAGAAAACTAGAGCACCTACGCCAACACGTGTTTCCAATTCCACAGAATTTACCTTGGACAAAAATTCCTGACAAAAAGTCCTGTTAGAAGTGGATTTTCTTAAGCTGAGTATGTATTTAGTTCATGCACTTGAATCAAAGTTTTTTTGTGGTGTTGTCAGGTTTTTGTCTGATGTCTCATGTCTGATGTCTGTCAAGGGTTGATGAGGACTCAAAAGATACAGTTGTTCTCAAATGTTTACATACCCTGGCAGAATTTTTTGCTTTTTGGCCATTTTTAAGAGAATATGAATGACAACACAAAAACTTTTTTTTCACTCTTGGGTAGTGGTTGGGTGAAGCCATTTATTGTCAAACAACTGTGTTTCATGACTGTGCATAATTTCTCCAATCACAGCCACATAAGCCTATAACTTCTTCTGGGTTGTCTGGGTGTCTTGGTGGCTTTCCTCACTCTTCTCCTTCTTGCACAGTTCTCAAAAACTGAGTGACTGTGCAAGAAGGAAAAGAGTGAGGAAAGCCACCAAGACACCCAGACAACCCAGGAGAAGTTATGGGCTTATGTGGCTGTGATTGGAGAAATTATGCACAGTCATGAAAATTTGACTCATTTTGTGATGGGCGCACGAAGAAAAAATGTGAGACTGGGCTGCTCTACAAGCACGGTGCTCTAGTTATGGGTGTCCTGGTGGCTTTCCTCAGTAGCAGTAGTAGTTATTCAGTTAATGAGAACTGTACACTCCAGACAGATTTACCATACAATATATTGTTTGTATTTCTTAATGAAAGATGGAAATGAAGTCCATGACATTTTCAGTGACTTGAAAATATTGATGTACTCATCATTTAAAGAAAATTGTGTGTAAAGGTGATATTTTAATTGTGTTAGACTGAAAGTGGCACAAACGTACACATTTAATTCATGCCACATTTCCACCCTGAGTTTAAAGATCAAATCTATATTATAATAGCCAAGTGTGTGTGTGTGTGTGTGTGTGTGTGTGTGTGTGTGTGTGTGTGTGTGTGTGTGTGTGTGTGTGTGTGTGTGTGTGTGTGTGTGTGTGTGTGTGTGTGTGTGTGTGTGTGTGTGTGTATGGCTTTGATCATGCAAAAACCGGGGAGAGCTAACATTTGTTGTTTGGTATGCTTATATATTTTGAGTCAAGGATGAATGCTGCAAAAGTGAAAAGTTGATAGAACAAATATTTTTGGAGAAATTAACAATTTTAGCTAACCACTAAACAATGGATGCTGTGCTGCAAAGCACCATGGGAGTTGGGGGTTTTAAATGTTATTGTGGTTTATGTTAGTTTAACAGTGTTGTTAGTGTTATTGCTTTATTGTGTTTTTTGTAGCACAATTGGTTTAGTCAGTTTAGATAAGTCTCATGTTGCTATTACTATGAGAGACCTACATTTCATGTTGGTCACATGAGTGAAATGTTTAGTGGTTTTAATGTCTTCAGCCACTGTCTTTATTTGTCAAATTAAAACCACCTGCTTACAGGAGCTGTGCATGCATGTTGCTAACTACTTTCTGGACTCACACCATTCCAGCAGAGAGAAGTAAGTCATCTTTATTTTAAAAGTGTGAGTGTGGTGAGTGATTTTAAGTTCAATGTAAGTACATAATATAACTGTAGATACGTTCAAAATACATGGATGACAAAAGAAAGTGAAAACACTTATTTCCATTGTGGACCATTTCAAAATCAAATGACAAAAAAGAAGTGGAAATAAAATAATAATAGTGTATATGATAACAAGAACCTAAACAATTTATAAATACATTAAGACACTAAATTAATATTAAAAAATTACATAACAGGAAATATAAGGGTTGAGTTCTTCTAAAAATTGTTGAGGTCTAAGGTTCTAAAAAGATTTTATACTCGCACACCATTCCAGCTCATTATACAAGCTTAGCTTAATTTATTACCACCTTTACCACAAAAATGTCAGCTATCCATTTCATAAACACTACCCAGTCTAGAGCCTGTGGATCCCCATGGGCAACACGCTAGTTTTAAACTAAATTTAAAACATGAATACTGATTTATCATTATTTTTTTTATTTCATGTAATAATCAAAATAAAATGTTTAAAAAAAGCTCAAAGGATCACTCACAAGGTAATTTTTCAGTTCACTTTATATTCTGTTAGTTTTATTTCATTGGCTGTATAGTTTTATATTCAGTTAGCATTATGCTGTAATACTCAGTTAACTTTATAGTTGTGATAATATTATATTGGCTTTTATTGAGTATATGCAGTTTGTTTTATGTTCACTTAGCTTTAGATTATATTAACACTAGCATGTTAATACTAGTGTGTTGCCCGTGGGGATCCACAGGCTCTAGATTGTTGTGTTTAAAGAGGTAGCTGACATTTTTCAAGTTTTGTGAATAATTGTATTTATTATTTGGCACATTTAGTTGATGTCATGTTTTACAACTGGCACGATGGGGCTATTTGCTTTGTTCAGAGCTTGTGTAGTTATCAGGGAGTGAATAATGGTTAATTAGTGGTTATATCAACGTCCAACGTCCATTGATTACACGTAATATCCCTAATTTCTCCAAAAATATTAGTCCTATCAACTTTCCGTTTTCGCAACGTTCATCTTTGACCCAACATACCTAAGCATACCAAACAACAAATGTCAGCTCTCACTAGTTTCTCCGTGAACGAGGTTACATACACATGCACGCACGCACGCACGCACGCACACAGAGGTCACTTGGCTATTATAATATAGAAGATGTTTGCGCTGTATTCAGTTAATTTCTACTGAGTTAGTCTCATATGCAGTTAGTTCTTAAGTTTTATCTTTTATTGATTATTAGTACTTTTAATTATGACGTGAAAATTGTTCAAAAATGCTTTACAAATAACCAGGCTTGTACTCGTAGCTGGTCTATAGTGCTGGTTGTGTACAAAACAACAGACTCTTTGGATGTACTAAGTTTCGTTTTAGTTAGGATTTGCATCCAATAACTAAATGTAGCTCCAACTCAAACAAAGCACATGCACACAATAAAAAGGAATTGAATTTAGTTGGGGCTGAAAATATTCATTCAGATATCAGCCTTTTATCAAATATGGATGAAAAATTACATTTCGATGTTGATGTCAAGAAAGATGTCAAGACAATTGAAATTGCTAATATTTAAACTCGACTTGAGACTCAGTTCGCCAGTTTACAAGTAAAATAAAAATAAATATCTGCATACGCGGGTGGCCTTTTGGAGATGATGTCGGATGACCTCTCTGACAGGAGGCTGCCCCTCTGTAGGAGGACTGGTGTAGACTGAAACATGCTCCTTCTGCACCCAGGAGTTGTGTTCAGGCCAGCCCAGCTGCAAACAAGGAACTGGGGTGTCTGAACAGAAAGGGAAGTAGGTGGAGGAGAAGTACATCTCTGTGGTGCCATCATCTCCATCCTCCTCCTTTTGTGCTTGTAGCGAGTTAAAGCAATACTCTTGAGCCCAGGTGATTATCTGGCTGACCTCTTCAGGAGCCAGGAAGCAGCCGGAGCCCTCTGCACTGATGAAGCTATAGAAAGCCTCTGGACCTCCACAGAGGAGTCTCTCCACAGCCTGCCGCTCCTTCTCACAGTGGAAGAACTCCGCGGAGGACTCGGTCACCGGCAAGAACACCACATCCTCGTCCAGGGATTGCACCTGAGAATTTGACATTGCGAAAAGCCTCCAGTGGCGCAGACTTTAGCAAAGCTCCATCTATGGACGTTTGGTAGATGGCACCTCCTCGGATCAGCTTACGCCACCATTCACACTATCGTAGGAGAGCATTTCTCCCAGCCAACAGATAAACACCGTCACTGTTAAGTGCCATAACAAATCAGATATCTTGCCAATTTTCCTTTTCCTTATCAGGGTTTGAAAATTCAGTCCTGATCCTGTTTTGTGGTTCCTGAGGTCTTGTGTCCAATGAAGAAAAGTCAGCTGGTAAAAAGTGATCAGTCCTTCAGCTTTTCAACACAAATCGTTTTTACACAAGTTCCCAGGTGCTGCTCCCACGTTCCCTCCCCTACATGTCATCATACTCTTCTTAACTCTTCCACTCCTTACTGACGTTTTCAGATTCCAGAAATTCTGCACATTGCAGATCACTTTCATCGAGGCACAATCACGCCGCTGTAATGACGGCCATTGCTGCACTGTGTACGTTAAATCGGTGCATGTGGCGTTGTGGCCTTGCAAACATCACTATGCAAATTTACTATATAGTATTACTGTGTACTTTTGTATCTTCCATCTACGCCGTTTTCTTTTCCACCAGTTTTCTTCTTAAACTGGTTCAGCCTGACGGGTAGGTTTGTAAGTCTCAGTGCTGTGTTTAACTTCCAAACTGAGTTCTCACGAGTCACTCCACTCCACTTCTTTTATTTTATTATTTTCAAAATTCCTCAAGGTGTGTTGCATTACTGCTACAATGGTGACCTTTTGTTTGTCCTTTTTTAAGAATCAATTGTCCACCACATGTCTGTCTTATTCTGCAGGAGAGCGTGTGCACCGATTAGAAACTCGAAACTACAAACTGGGTGAACGACAAAGACGTCACGCCCTTCTGCAATTACAGCGATGTGTCAGGAGATCACAGAATAAAGCACATGTAGGTAAAGCCTCACTCAGAAGTAGAATTTATAATTCAGTATAATTTCACAGGTTGGTGAAAATAATAAATGATTCATCATATTGTTTTGAAAAGTGAATGTGGTCACTTTATTGTGGTTTTTAATGAGTAAACATGTACACAATCCAAAAAAAAAAAAAAAAAAGGCACATGAGCTGCCTGTTGTTTTGTAAAGAACAGAATATATTCACAACAAGAAGTTACAGCACTGTGGAAAAAGCTTTTGCCCTTCCCCGAATTCATCTATTTTTGAAAATATGCAACAGTTAATAATTGCAGGTCATCATAAAAAGATGATATTAGTCAACAAAAACAATAGATTATTTTACTATCTTTTTTTTTTTACTTGGCTGATTTAGATCAATAATTTATGTATGAAGAAGAATTTAAGTTTTAAGTGTGAATCATATTTGCAACACATAATCTCAGATAAACAGACAATAATAGTCAACACAAGCAGAAACTTATTTTCTTGTTATTTTTTAACTGAGGTGGCTGATTTAAAAAAAAAATACGGTGGCTGATTTTGAAAAATTATTTTTCTACATTAATAATAATAATAACATTTTGAATGGAAATACAATAATTACAGGGATTGTAGTATTTTGAAGAAATTAATTTTCAAGATGCAGATCTTCAAAAGGGTTTTTGTTGTTGTTGAAGTTCAATAATGAAGAAGAAAAAGAAGGAAATGAAGAATTATGTTGAGAAAGATGTGAATATCATCTTAAAAAATTGCCACACAAGATTTAATTTATTTTTGGGCTTTCTGAAATCAACACTGGGTGAAAATAATACATAGCAGTTTCAAAATAATAGCTACAGCACACATAGTATTTGGTCAGATGTCACGTAATAAGTTTCACTTTGACCAGAAGCTTGTGGCAGAATTCTGAAGGGATATTCACATAAAAGTCATGTTCTTTCAAAATAATGCTCCAAATGGTATGTTTTGTTAGTGAAATAGGCCTCCAGGCAAAATGTCTTTTCCTTGGTTGACCAAGACATGTTGGGGAAGACGATTGTTCCAATTATCAAGCAAATTATTACAAATTTTATGGGCTCTGTTTTTTTTTGGGGGGGGGGGGGGGGGCACCCTGTGTGATGTGTAAATACAGAATCAATCAACAAATAAATCAATTAAAAAGCGTATTCACTTGTTTTTTCTTTGACTTAAATTAAATTGTGTCGATGAACTAAAGAAGGGGCTAAAAGATTATTATTTACTTAAGTCAGTGTTGACATACTTCATACAAGATATGAACAAGAGCTTTGTACTGTATCTTACAACGTTTTATGTTTTCATTTGCTGTTGAGTTACTATTCATAAAACAGTCTAATCCATCACAAAGAAAATCCTCCACTATGACATCATATCCTGCACAAAATTCAGCACTTCATGTTGTCTTGAGATACAACAACCTTAAATGAAAGAGTTATTTAATTCATTTGACTTCCTGCTCTTTGAAACCTGCTGCTGATTCCAGTGCAGCTCATCAGGTAGTAATTCATGACTTCATTGCTTCTTTCGTAGGTGCACGTACAGAACGCCACTTAGGAGGAGGAGAGGGACACTCAACCATGCAAGAATGAAGCAGAATCCAAAGCGCCCTTTGCTGAGATCTCTGGAGTCATCTAAGATCTCCTTTTTGTGGAACGTAAAGATCAAGCATGCGGCAAAGGTGGTGAATCCTAGAAGTCACAAATGAAACCTTTTAGGTGAAAATTCTACGGTCTTCTTAATGTTTACATGCAAATGTTTTCTACTTTTATGTTTTAAGCTCAATTCAGGAGCTGATTGCAAAGAGTGAATAAATGTGAAAAGTTGTGCTTTTAACAAACAAGCATTTGAAGACCTGCAAAGGTCTGGCAGAGGCCCGTGAAGTAGAAGAGTCCTCCTTTGGACATGATGAACAGCTGACCCAGAAACACCAGGAAGGAAATGGAGGCGAAGACCACAGAGAGGATCATGAGGGCCTGGACCGACTGCAACCAGTCTGAGACGAGTAAGACCAGACACTTCAGGTTATTCTATCACAAATGTAAAATACGAGCGCTAAACTACAGGTAATAATAATATTATTATTAATACTGAACCGTTTTCGTCTGTAGCAGCACATAACCAGGTGTTTGTGGTGTTGTCATGGAAGCAGTTATACCAGAGATCTGTGATTTCTGAATCTGCCCACAGCCACCATGACTAAAGAAAGAAAGAGAAAGTTAGTTTCAAAGCAAAAGGCAGCACCTTTTACACATCATAACCAGTAGATCATGTGATGGAAGGCCTTCCTCTACCAAGGCTCTTCAGACCCCCTTCATTTAAATTAAACACCAAACCACATTCCTATATTTAAAAATCTCTTGTGTAAACCAGATCCTGATCACTATCTGGGTCTAGACCAAAGAACACCTGCAGACAGAGGTTCAAGTAGATCCTGAACATTCACCTTTGAACCCAATGTTTGATCCTGAATATTCACCTTTCTTTCTGATTGGTGATCTATGATAAAGATCTTTGTTCTTTATAATTTTTTTAAAATTCCTGATCACTCATCTTTGATCCTGATCTTGGATCTTGACCCTGAATTGCCACCTTTGTTTCTGATTGGTGGTCTCTGATTCTGATCTTTGTTCTTTATCACTCGTCTTTGATCTTGATCACTCATGTTAGATCCTGAATGCTCACCTTTGATTCTGACTGGTGACCTTAGATCCTAATCTTTGTTCATTATCATTATTATCATTCATGTTTGATTCTGATCACCCCTTTTTGATCATGAGCATTGATCTATAACCTGAATGTAAACCTTTGTGTCTGATTGCTGAGCTGTAATCTTGGTCCTTTATCACTCATCTTTGACACTGAACTTTGACCCTGATCACTCATCTTTGATCATGTTCCTAACCTTTGATCCAAATGACATATCTTTGATATTGACTGCTGGATTTTTATCCTGACTACTGACATTTGACTGTGATCACATTGCCAATCCTGTTGTCTGGCCTTGACTTAAAGAAATAATCAAAACAATGACTTTAAATCAATCAATCAATCAATCAATTTTTTTATATAGCGCCAAATCACAACAAACAGTTGCCCCAAGGCGCTTTATATTGTAAGGCAAGGCCATACAATAATTATGTAAAACCCCAACGGTCAAAACGACCCCCTGTGAGCAAGCACTTGGCTACAGTGGGAAGGAAAAACACCCTTTTAACAGGAAGAAACCTCCAGCAGAACCAGGCTCAGGGAGGGGCAGTCTTCTGCTGGGACTGGTTGGGGCTGAGGGAGAGAACCAGGAAAAAGACATGCTGTGGAGGGGAGCAGAGATCGATCACTAATGATTAAATGCAGAGTGGTGCATACAGAGCAAAAAGAGAAAGAAACAGTGCATCATGGGAACCCCCCAGCAGTCTACGTCTATAGCAGCATAACTAAGGGATGGTTCAGGGTCACCTGATCCAGCCCTAACTATAAGCTTTAGCAAAAAGGAAAGTTTTAAGCCTAATCTTAAAAGTAGAGAGGGTGTCTGTCTCCCTGATCTGAATTGGGAGCTGGTTCCACAGGAGAAGAGCCTGAAAGCTGAAGGCTCTGCCTCCCATTCTACTCTTACAAACCCTAGGAACTACAAGTAAGCCTGCAGTCTGAGAGCGAAGCGCTCTATTGGGGTGATATGGTACTACGAGGTCCCTAAGATAAGATGGGACCTGATTATTCAAAACCTTATAAGTAAGAAGAAGAATTTTAAATTCTATTCTAGAATTAACAGGAAGCCAATGAAGAGAGGCCAATATGGGTGAGATATGCTCTCTCCTTCTAGTCCCCGTCAGTACTCTAGCTGCAGCATTTTGAATTAACTGAAGGCTTTTTAGGGAACTTTTAGGACAACCTGATAATAATGAATTACAATAGTCCAGCCTAGAGGAAATAAATGCATGAATTAGTTTTTCAGCATCACTCTGAGACAAGACCTTTCTGATTTTAGAGATATTGCGTAAATGCAAAAAAGCAGTCCTACATATTTGTTTAATATGCGCTTTGAATGACATATCCTGATCAAAAATGACTCCAAGATTTCTCACAGTATTACTAGAGGTCAGGGTAATGCCATCCACAGTAAGGATCTGGTTAGACACCATGTTTCTAAGATTTGTGGGGCCAAGTACAATAACTTCAGTTTTATCTGAGTTTAAAAGCAGGAAATTAGAGGTCATCCATGTCTTTATGTCTGTAAATTTATTTTGTCAATAAGCTCCACAAAACTGTATTCAGTTAGTAAAAAATAAAAATCAAAGTTCATCTACTTTAAGGGACTTGTATTATTAGAATTTTTGAACTAACCTTATTTATTTTAAGTAAATAATAATATCAAGTGCACAACCCACCTCATTCATTTTGATCTTTGATAGAAATTACTCATCTATCATCAAATTTGTGAACTGTGATCCCTATCACTGAATTTTGATCCTACTTGCTTTGATCCTGTAATCAGGAAAAATTAAATCAGCATCAAATATCAGCTTTAACCATCAAAGTCAACATTTGCCCCTGTATCCAGATCCTCACCGAAATTTATTGGGATCTTCCTTGGACCATGAACCCCACTCTGTCAAATTTTCTTTAGATTGGTTCATTAGTTTTTATGTAATCTTGCTAACAAACCAACCAAGCAGCCAACCAACCAACAATCAGACGCAGGTAAAACACAACTCCTTGGCAAAGGTAAAAACTAATGGATGCGATTTCAAAGACAAACTTGGATCTGTTGCAGCTCACTACACTTAAAGAGGTTGTGTTTGAGAGCGTGCACTGGTAGAACTGCTTTTGGAACCAACTGATGATCACCAGGGTGGTATGAGGTCCATTAGGATGGGTTACATGCAGAGGACAAATTTTGTTATATGTATGTACAATGACAGTAAAGGCTCTATTCTATTCTATCCTTATTTCCTGAAATTACCCATCTATCTGTAGCAGGCAGGTCTCCTCTTCCTGCTATGCATGTGGTGTGTTTTGACATTTTCACAGAAAGATGTGTCCATCTCAGTGGTGTGGCCTTATCAGCATACTGTGGTAACTTTGACTGCTGAACCACCGTCAGGAGGAGAGTGACAGAGAATGACGTGTGGGCGTCTCTTTGAATTGGTTCAATTGTTGCGGCTCGAGACAATGAGCACCGAGGACTGGATCATGCTAAGTACAATGTCCTACATGTCCCATGTTCAAGCTGGCTCTCCATGATGCATTTATGAGTCAACGCTCATGTAACACAAAGTCATTTTACCAAGAAAGACCTGATAACAAGGGTATCCAGTCACCATCTCAGGGCACTGGTTAAGGTTCAGGTCTCACAACCATACAGTGAGACTGCTAGCTGCAGGACCCTAAAGAAGTAGCCCTTCATTTTCCTGCAAAAGGTATCAATGTTGCCCAACACCTCTGTCCAGGGACCTTGTGACTCCTTAAGTACTTCTCAGGGATCTCTCAGAGACATGAACGTCACTGCCGAAATAAGTGAATGTCTCACTTAGTTTAACACTTTAATTACTTTTTCAAGGCATCACTTGGAGATCTTAATCCTTGCTTTTGTCATGACTCTGCTGGACTATTGTAATGCACTGTACACCGGTATTAGCCAGGCCTCACTTGCACGGGTGCAGCTAGTTCAGAACGCTGCAGCCCGTCTTTTAAGTGGATCCCGGAACTATGACCGTATTTCACCCCTTCACTGGCTGCCAGTTCGTTATCGTATTGATTTTAAAATTTTATTGTTTGTTTTTAAATGTCTCAATGATCTTGGCTCATGGTATCTGTCTGACCTGCTCGTGTCTTATTCCCCATTACGTTCTCTTAGGTCACAAGATCAAGCTCTGCTTGTAGTTCCTCAGACCAAACTCAAACTTAGAGGTGATCGAGCTTTTTCTGTTGTTGGTCCCAGATTGTGGAATGACCTGCCTCTCTGTATCAGGCAGGCAGATTCACCTCTAGTCTTTAAATCTCACCTTAAAACATATTTGTTTTCTTTGGCTTTTGACTAGAGGGTTGATGATTTTACTGTTTTAAAGACTTATATTGTTGCCATTGTTGTTTACCATGTAATTATTTTATTTTTTTATGTCTTTGTTGTACAGCACTTTGGTCAACCTTGTTGTTTTTAAATGTGCTCTACAAATAAACTGGATTGGATTAATCGCACACACATACACTTCTGATTGGCCGAGTCCAGAGAATCATTGAAAACCTGGATCTCAGTCTTGATTCAGGAGACTCATTCAGCTTTTCCGCCTCTGTAATCATCTTATCCACTGATTCAATGACAATCACAGCATCATCTGAAAAGTGTCCCACCAATAAAAGCACCCAGGTCTCTGGACTCCAAGTCTTTAACCAGCAAGTGGCCCATGTGAGCACCAAACTGAGTGGACGATGGTCAACAGATTCAGGATTTCTGTCTAGGTTTCATCATGGCTCTTGGAGCTTAACAGTGACATATCAGCATTGCTCACCTTCTCCAGGGTTGCGATGACAACCATAGCCAAAGCGACAAGATGCAGCAAGGTTATTGATATGAGCAGGAAGACCATGGCTGCTTGAGCTGAGGAACAGTCTGGTGTCCTGTGAGCAAACATTATTGTTATTAATATTATTTTTTTTATTGACATTGATTGTTTACTGTGGTGTTGGGGGCATCTACTGAAGTCAACTTTTTTTGTAACTATTATTGCAAGGCATGTCATTTTACAACTGAAGAGGATGAGTAAAATGTGTTGTAGGAACAAGGTGCTGAAATGCTTCACCTCAGGGAACTGTTGTGGATGACTGCTGCTCCTGCTTGTACAATTTGATGCTTTTTGCACAAAATTATCAACAGAAAGCCTCTTACTCATCTTTTCAATTGAAATAACATTTACCAGTGCACCAGATGCTGGCACACTTTGTCGAAAAAGGAAAGACAGATGACAGTCTGACTGGCTTATTGCACGCCCAAGACTAATGAAGAAAAAGAAATGGACAAATGAATGCATTTCTGCAGCTCTTTTCCACCTGAAGTTGACACTAAAAGCACTTTTTCCAATGACACCTCACACCAATATCTGTGTGTCACAATGTTATGGGCTCCACTGCACACCAGGAGCAATTTGGTAATTAAGGACCTTGCCCAAGGGCCCCTCAGTGATTTAATGTTCTGAACAGAAATCAAACTGAGGACCCTCACCCCTCTAACCTCTAGACCACCATCTCCCCACTTACATACTGTGTCTAAGTCAGTTCGGTCAGTGGGACAGTTGATCTACAACATGTAGACTTGGGTTTATTTCCCATTCACACCACTTGTATTGTCTCAGTCCACCTAGCTGTAAACAGAAACCAGCTTTGACTGGGGAAATAACTGCCGATGGACTTGCGCCCCTTCCAGGGCAAATGTTTGGTCTGCTTGAGGTTTCTTCCTATAATAAAAATACAGAGGTTGTTTTTCCTCCTCACTATTGTTAATGTGGGCACCAATGAGCCTCAGATCCTATATAGGACTCCTATTTGGTATTTTAGATGGTGCCCCATAAGTCATCAAGGTCCCAAGTCTTTTCTGAAGGAGATTTTGAGTACCTCCCTCATACTGTACATATAAAGAAGCTGTATCAGTTTTCCAAACAAACCAGATGAAGAATCCTTCACAGTCTGACCAGCCCTTGAAGAATCTGAACATCAGTGATGTCCAGTATATGTGTGCTGGAGTCCTCCTCATACAAACCACCCAAAGATTTCTCCTGGAGAGAAACGCTTCCCAAATCATCCATTTCCAAAAACATATGCCAAATTTTTCACTGTGCATTCAGTTTTGTTAGACTTAGTCCTCTGTCTTCCAAATATGGGTCTTGCCTGGTTTTGCCCCCAGAGAGATAACAGGTCTCAGTCAGGCATGTGTGTGATAATGGTTGGCGGTACCTGATACAAGGCAGAACTAAAGTGGCAACAAGCGTGTGGAAATATAGAAAAGCAGCGTCATAAATGTAGCATGTCAATATTGCTTAAAGTTCATATTTCTATCTATGTTATCCGCCTTGTGTTTTTTTTTTTGTTTTTTTTTTGTAGCTAAGAGAAACCATGGCATTGCATTTCTTATCCAGTGTCACCAACATGTTTGGTTCTTACCAGTTATCTTTGGATTCTTCATACCTTAATGAGATGTTCTGGATGATACAGTGATCTTGCAGCCTTGTTACTGTCCTCTACCTTCTTAAGAGACCAAAAGCTCCAAAACTGGGAAAGGAAGGTACAGGAGAGGAATGTGGGGTGAGATATAGGAGGCGTTCTCAAAAGTAATTTCCGCAAACTTGCCCTCCCCCTCAGTCTGTGGTCTGGACCAGCTCTAAACTAAAAATAACATTCCACTGGACTTCCACAAAGGCAGTATACTCTCAAAAAATAATATATATAATGCACAAAAGCGCTGAACTATACATCACTATAACAATGAGGAAGTGGTTCATGCAAAATGACATCATTTCAGAGCAATGATGAGCAGGGAATTTGGATATATTTTGTGATAACTATGAAACTGCAAGTTATGTATATTTCAAATATCAGATACTTGAGAAGCAGGAAAGAAGGTCTGATTACCGCCCACTACGGTCTCTGTATGTCAAATCCTCAACTTACAATCAACAAATTACACGCAGCGGGAACACGTCACATTTTTCTCAGTAAATACATTTCTAAAGGTGCTATTGACATGGAATTTTCACCAGATGTTGGTAACAATGCAAGTAATCTACACTTGGAAAGAAACCAAAACAAATAAAGTACAGAAATTAAGTTATGTATAATAAAAGAGAATGACACAGGGAAAAAATATTGAACATGCTTACTGAAATTTACAAAAGCTTTTTTTGGTAATGACAGGGTCAAGATACCTCTTGTATGGATAAACTAGTCACATGCATTGCCCAGGTGTCATTTTGGCCCATTCTTCCACACATTCTTCAAGTCTTTAATTCTTTACATAGATTTTCTGTTGGATTCAAGTCGGGTGATCGGCTGGGCCATTCTAGCAGCTGTGTTTTCATTCTCTGAAACCAACTGGGAGCTTCCTTGGCTGTGTATTTGTGATCACCGTCTTGTTGAAATGTCCACCCCTGTTTCATTTTCATCATCCTGGTAGATTTTCATCAAGAATGTCTTGGCACATTTTTCCATTCATCCAAACACAAACAAACACATTCACGCCCACCTACAGACAATTTAAAGTTTCCAATCCACCTACCCTGCATGTCCTTGTATATGGGATGAAGCCGGAGCACCCGGAGGGAACCCATGCAAACACGGGGAGAACATGCAAACTCCACACAGAAAGGCCACCGGTGGAAGTCAATCCCATGACCTTCTTGCTGTGAGGTAACAGTGCTAACCACTAAGCCACTGTGCTGCCACTGGAACATTCAGAAGTTTAGAAATCTTTCTGCAATCACTCTCTTCAGTATGTATAGCAACAATAAGGTTGAGAAGATCTTGAGAGAGCACTTTGCTTTTACTCATCATAAGATGTTTCTTGTGTGACGCCTTGGTTAGGAAACACTTTTTTATAAGCCATCATTTGGGACTGAACTTTCTGATACTAATTTGCACTGCAAGGGGCAGGATTGCTTTCTTGTTCCTGATAAATTTCAGCTGGTGTCTTGGCTTTCCATGTCATTTTGCATCTCCTTTTCTTCAGGTGTTCAATACTTTTTCCTGTGTCATTTCACATTACACAAAACCTAATTCATGGGCATCTATGGTTTGAATTCTTTGTTTGTGTGGATTACTTGGGTTGTTACTAACATCTAGTGAAAAGTTCATATCAATAGCACCTTTAGAAATATATTTACAGAGAAAAATGGTGACATGTACAAATCTTATTTTACCCGCTGTATAACAGTTTAACAAAACCAAAACTTCTTTGGGCTTCTCCCTTTTTCCACTTGGGGTCTCCACAGCAGATCCAATATGGATCAGAATGTTGATTTGGCTCTAATTTTATGCCGGATGCCCTCAATGATACAAGTCTACATTACATGGCGAACAGGCAGGTGTGGTCTTGACCCGGGAACCTTCTGAAAGGAAAATTCTAAAATGCTGCTAAATGTTTAATATGTGCAAATAACATAAATGAATAAAACTATGTGTGACCATTAAAATTTAGAAATAGTATAACCCCATGTCAGAAAAGCATGGGACAAAAACAAAACAACAACAAAAAAAACCCACTCAAAACACACTTCCACCCTGAAAAAGAAGAATTTTCTTTCAACAGAACAGATCTAATCTATGCTTGACTCTGCAATGTGCCTTCTGGCAAATTGGAGTTGAACTTTCAAGAGTTTTTTTTTTATAAAAACCATCTCTATATCATTTCATCATGAAGCTGTATAACTGGTGATGCAAAACTCAAAACTTGCACTGTGCACAATTTCTTCAATCACAGCCACAGCAGCCTATAACTTCTGGGTTGTCTTTTCTCCCTAATCTTCTTCTACAGTCACTCAGCTTTTGAGAACTGTTGCCTCCACACAGATTTACCATAGAGTACCATACTGTTTGTATTTCTTCAAAATTCATGGAAATATAGTCCAAGACATAATCGGTTCATCCCCTGACTTGTCTGATGAAAACTGGATGTAAAAGTGATGGTTTGTATGTGTTATACTAAAGGGGGCACTTACTTATTCACACCATCATTTTGGTTTTTAGATATTTTTTTTTTAATTCATGATGTAGAGATTACTTTTCAATGTGAATTTAAAGGGCATACTTTTATAAATTGTAATATACAATCCTGAATTTTTTGTTTTGCTTTTTGATGTCCTAAAAAATGATCAAGATCAAGCACGAGAGGGCGTCGGAGCGACCGGGAGTGACAGCTGTCACTCATCATCCGTACCAGCTGTCACTCATCCACTACACATCACCACCACCATAAAGGCCGGACTGCAACTCCACCTCCCCGCCGAGAAATCAGCTACCAATCAGGTAATTTCTCTGCTACACTTAACGCTGACTAATAGTCTGAACTTCTTTGCAGCCGTTTTCCTGTGGTGTTGCCTTATCTGTGGGATTGGCGTTTGGTGTGATCAGCGACGGCTTCGCTTCACACCCCAACCAGATAAGTGGTTAGACAGGAGTTGCACGAGTGTGTGATTGGAGGTGGAGGTGCTCCCTCCTAACTAAACACTGACTGTGGGATTACTGAGTGTGCGAACTCACACTCATCAGTACTGTCTCTGTTCTCTGCCAGCAGTACCGGTTCTGACTGCTGAAGACAGCGGCCACCTGGGGCGCAGGGCTTGGCGGCTCTAGTGTTCTTTAGATCCGTTGGTGGTGGAAGCTGTGTGGGATCCGGCTCTTCTCTCGCCAGACGTCTTCTATCGTCGAGCCTGCCCACACGTCACCTTGTGTATAATTGACATTCCACCATATTGTTATTGTCTGTACTTCGTTGTGCGATTCACAACATTAAATTGTTACTTTTTGGCTTATCCATTGTCCGTTCATTAACGCCCCCTCTTGTGGGTCCGTGTCACGACACTTTCACAACACAATGCAGGTCTGCTTTAAGCTCGAGTCAGTCTGCTCGACACTGCATCCAGCTTTTTGAACCAGAAGTGTCAGTGAGCAGCGTTTCGAGCATGCCCCCATCACGTGACCACTGCGAGCGAGGCCTCGTTACGTCACACCACGTGTCGAGCTTCGCGGAAAATTAGAATAATCTGGGCGTGTCAATACGACCCACCAAGTATTTAAATGAGATCTGAATCGCAGCTCAAACCGCGGGTTTTTGACAGGAGGAGATTGCTAGCAACGCTGTTATTGCCAATTACCACGTGAATCGGAGCCAAGGAAAGCATTAGTTTATATTTAGGTCTAGTTTAGAGTTCATTTACTATAGTTAGCTACATACACATAGGATCTAACATAGAGAGACACACACCATACACAACAGGCATCCATTCATATGCAACATTTATTCACACAGTACATCAACATATGTTATAGGTTAGACTATAAATTATAGGTAGATCAGAGACTGAGCTGAGTGACTGAAGAGCTGTGATTTTGTTGAAGTGAAAGGTGCGTGTGTGTGTGAGAGATAGAGAGTGAGTAGTGGTGAGGAAGGGACATGGAGGAGCCAGTTCCAAAAAGAGCATGATCAATTGCTTGGGAGCACTTTGATCTAATAAGCCCCAAAAAGGTCAAGTGCTTGATTTGTGCTCAAGAGTTGAGGTACAGTAACAATACGTCTTCAATGCGGTGACACCTGAGGTCCAAACATCCCGAGACATCAATGGCTGCTGCTCCTGGAGCAGGAATCAGGCCATGTAACCTGTATTTTATTCTTTATCTAAGATTAAAACATACTCATAAACAAAAATAGCTCAGCATGTCATACTGTATTTCCATTAAAGGCAGACAAGCTGATTTGGATGAGGCACTGGTGGACTATGTTGTGGAAGATGCACAACTGTTCAAAATAGTGGAAAGCAAAGCCTTCAGGGCTTTACTACAAAGGTTTGATCCAACATATGCCTCCCTCCAGAGGAGAAGACCCGCTCAAATACTGGGGGACACGAGTCGCAGTCTATCCCAATTTACAGAGAATGGCAAAAAAAAATATGCGAGCGGGTCTTCTCCAAAGCTGGAGAGGTGGTGAGGCAGAAGAGGAGCCAATTAAAGTCCAGCACCGTTGAAATTATTCTTTTTTTGAATAAAAATTGATGAAAGTTGCACAATCACCGTCTCCTATCCCCTCTATTCTACTAATTACAGTAACATGAGCACCAGTTGCAGAAGCACGTCTTTCTCACTTTTCCCGTCACATTTTATCCAAATATAGTTTGAGGAATGATAACACAAATCTACATATATTCTACAATAAAGGCTTTCAGAACCACTATGTGTGCATCTGTAGGGACTATTTATTACATTAAAAAGACACAATAATACATATGACATTTTTATTATTATTATTTTTCAAGAACAAACCACATCAGTCATGAATTAACGCAAACATTTGTCAGGGCACTCGCTCAAGGTAATTCTCAAAACAATCCAACAGATGTCACCCTTCAAACTGTATCACACGCGTCGAGGCAGTGTGTCGATTTTCAGCCAGTTGTGTTGCAGTGGCTCATTGATTCACAAGGCTTTGAAATTGCCATCACTAGATACCAGTCGTCCGGAGGGAAACCAGGAGTTAAGGAACCAGGGCCAGGTGACACCAGTGGAGCTGATGGTGGCAGGGAATTTACAACAAAGAGAGACAAAACTACTAACAGTTGAAAAGCAATCAGACTGAGGAAAATCAGGCAATATTACAGCTACAAAGCTGAGATGAGGTTCCCACATAGAGGACTGCAAGAATCTGGCGAGGGTTAAATGAAGACCGAGGGTTTAAATACTGCAGGGACGATTGGTTGCAGGTGACCCTGCTGCCACAGGTGAACCCAATAATCATCTGCACTGACAAGAGAGTGTGGAAGGGAGGGAGAGAGCACAGCAGCAGGAGAGCAGCAAAACACAACATCTGGAATACTGATTGCTACTGTGTGATGGTTCAACCTCGATGCCTGAGTCCAGGGAAATCCACACTCCTTCTGGACCACTTTAACATAAGGGTTCTTTTCTTCACAGTACAGTGCATTTGGAAAGTATTCACAGCGCACTACTTTTTCCATATTTCCTTATGTTACAGCCTTATTCCAAAATGGAGTAAATTCATTTCTCTCGAAATTCTACTCACAGAACCCCATAATAACAAGATGAAAAAGTTTTTTTTTTTTTGCAAGTTTATTAAAAATAAAAAACTAAGAAATGACGTGTCCATAAGTGATTGGAGCAGGTTTTCATTCAGGATGTCTCTGTATATTGCTGCATTCATCTTTCCCTCAATCCCAACTAGTCTCCCAGTTCCTGCCGGTGAAAAACATCCCCACAGCATGATGCTGCCATAACCGCATTTGTTTCCCACTGTCTGTCTCTGTCTGGGATGTTTCTGTTTTGCTATTAACTATGTCATGCAGAAAAATGTTGAGAATTACCGCGTGAGATGTTTTCCAGAAATGCACCTGTTACCTTGCTTAGGGAGAGGAATAAAAAACATCAGAAACCACTAATTATGAGAGCATGTGCACAGAGAGACTTACAATCATGAGTACTTTGATGTTGTCTTGCTAACTGGGACATTAAAAAGCATGCGACATGTCCTTTAATTATTAGGTGAGCTATTTCAATATATATAAAAAATAATTAAACAATATTTTTGTTATTTTAACAATTTAGTTGGTACAAAAAACAAACATGCAAAGGTTTTTTTTTTTGTTAAAATATTTTTTCCATTTTTGTGTTACTGCATGAACTCCCCACAAGGAGGCACAAACAACACTTTCCTCTGTCTGTCCTCTTCATCATCCTTATAAAACATAAACAGATGATAAGCTGCACTGATGTCAGCAGATGAACAAAGTTCATTTCCTTCCTCATCAGCTGTGTTCTCAGCTCGGTTTGAATGTGAGGATCTTTTTGCATGATATTTGTTTGAAATGCTGTGCAGCATCCACACATCTTCTTGTTCCATCTCCAGCCTCTTTGAGCATTGTAACAACTGGAAATCTTTGCACAGCAAAGGGACTTCAAGGTCACTAATGAGATCTTGATGCATGTTCTAATTGCCCGGCTCTTGTTCTCTTCAGGCTGAGAGCAGTGTGTTGAGGGATCTGTTCCTCTCTGAGATGGGGAAGAGGTCACAGCCCACAGTGAGATCCGGCATTTGAGTGATGAGGCGCACTCAGCTCATTTAACCCAAAGAGCTTATGACGAGGTGTATTAATCATCACCAATCATGTTAATCATCATCTGTTTCATTCTGCAAGAGTTTTCTCATGCTGATCAGGGAAGAAGGACGTTAGTCAGGGAGCTTACCAAGAACCCGATGGTCACTTGGACAGAGTTCCATCATTCCTCTGTGGAGAGAGGAGAACCTTCCAGAAGGACAACCATCTCTGCAGCAATCCACCAATCAGTCCTGTATGGTAGAGTGTCCAGACAGAAACCACTGTTCAGTAAAAGGCACATGGCAGCCTAAAGGCACCTGAAGGACTCTCAGACCAAGACAAACAAAATTCTCTGGTCTGATGAGAGAAAGATTGAAATCTTTGGCGTGAATACCAGGCATCATGTTTGGAGGAAACCAAGCACCATCCCTACAGTGAAGCATGGTGGTGGCAGCATCATGCTGTGGGGATGTTTTTCAGCTGCAGGAACTGGGAGACTAGTCAGGATTGAAGGAAAGATGAATGCAACAATGTACAGAGACATCCTGGATGAAAACCTGCTCTAGAGTGCTCTTGACCTCAGACTGGGGTGATGGTTCATCTTTCAGCAGGACAATGACCCTAAGCACACAGTCAAGATATCAAAGGAGTGGCTTCAGGACAACTCTGTGAATGTCCTTGAGTGGTCCAGCCAGAGTCCAGACCTGAATCCCATCTGAACATTTCTGTAGAGATCTGAAAATGGCTGTGCACTGGCGCTCCCCATCCAACCTGATGGAGCTTGAGAGGTGCTGTAAAGAGGAATGAGCAAAATGACCCAAACACAGGTGCATCAAGCTTGTGGCAACATATTCAAGAAGACTGTTGTGTGGGCCGCTAAAGAGGAGGTACTGCTGGCCCACCACCACAAGATGGCGCCCTGCTTGGAGTGCGGGCTCCAAGCACGAGAGGGCGTCGGCTTTGCTGGAGGTGACAGCTGTCATCAATCAACACAAGCTGTCACCCATCATCACCACTACAAAGACCGGACTGCAACTCCACCTCCTCACCGAGAAATCAACTACCATTCAGGTAATTTCTCTGCTGCCTGACACTGTGTGTGTTTAACCTGAACTTCTATTTGCAGCCGTTTTCCTGGAGTGTTTCCTTATCTGGAGGATTGGCGTTTGGTGTGACAGCGACGGCTTCGCCTCACACCCCAACTCAGATAAGTGGTTGACCAGGAGCTGCACGAGTGTGTGTGATTGGAGGTGGAGGTTTTCCCTCCTTTACTTAAGACAGACTGTGGAGTACTGAGTGTGCGAACTCACACTCATCTGGACTGTCTCTGTTTTCTGCCAGCAGTACCGGGTCTGACTGCTGAAGACAGCGGCCACCTGGGGCGCAGGGCTTGGCGGCTCCGGTGTTCTTCAGCTCCGTTGGTGGTGAAAGCTGTGTGGGGATCCAGCTCTTCTCTCTCCAGGCGTCTTCTATCGTCGAGCCTGCCCACACGTCACCTGGTGTATGATTGACAGTCCACCATATTGTTATTGTCTGTACGTTGTTGTGCGATTCACAACATTAAATTGTTACTTTTTGGCTTATCCATTGTCCGTTCATTAACGCCCCCTGTTGTGGGTCCGTGTCACATCACTTTCACAACAGGATTTCTCGGCCAGCGTCATGGATCCCGAGGGGCGTCAACCATCGCTTGAACAGCCAATGGGAGAGCGATGTGCACAGGCAGGAGGCGTGGTGGGTGAGCTGCAGCACATCTTAACCGCCTTTACCGCTCGGTTGGACTTAGTTACCGAGCAGAGCAGTGTTCTCAATCGCAGGATAGAGGCTCTCACCGCCCAGGTGGAAGCGCGTGCTCAGGGCACTGCTGCAGCACCTCCTCCTGCTGACCGTGTGCCAGAAACAGACATTCCGCTGGTCATTCAACGACCCCCCCCCCACCTTCCCCTGAAGCATACATAAGCCCTCCGGAGCCGTACGGAGGCTGTGTGGAGACGTGCGCGGACTTCTTGATGCAGTGCTCGCTCGTCTTTTCACAGTGTCCCGTCATGTACGTGTCAGACGCTAGCCGGGTGGCTTACGTTATAAATTTGCTTCGAGGAGAGGCACGCGCCTGGGCTACGGCGCTTTGGGAGCAGAATTCACGGCTCCTAACGGTTTATACTGAGTTTGTGAGGGAGTTCCGACAGGTGTTCGACCACCCTCATAGAGGCGAGACCGCTTCAAGTGTGCTGCTGTCGATAAGACAGGGGCGTCGAAGCGCAGCGAAGTATGCAGTCGACTTCCGCATCGCGGCAGCGTGAGCCGGCTGGAATACTGTTGCGCTCCGCGCCGCCTTTATAAACGGACTGTCTCTGGTCCTTAAGGAGCACCTGGTGGCGAAGGACGAGCCGCGGGATTTAGATGGGCTTATCGACCTGGTTATACGGTTAGACAACCGATTAACAGAACACCGACGGGAGCGAGACGAAGGGCGTGGTCAGGCACAAGCCATCCCTCTTCCTCCCGGCTCTGAAAGGGAGCGGACTTCCCCACGCTCCACTGCCAGGGCTCTCCACGTGACAACAGCTCCCCCTGCTGACGTTGCTATGGAAACGAGCAGGGTCAAAAAACGATCAGATCAGAGACAAAGGAGGCTGATCCGTGGAGAGTGTTTTCTCTGCAGCTCTACTGAGCACACACAGAGAGAATGCCCCAAACGATCAAAACAGCAGCACTCGTCCTTAGAGACTGGGCTAAGGGTGGGTCACAATACCCACGCGGGGAAACCCCGTAAATCTGCACGAATCCCAGTCACGATCCTGAGTGGGGATTTAACCCTTCACGCCCCAGCACTGGTGGACACAGGGTCGGAGGGGAATCTGCTGGATAGCAGATGGGCAAAGGAGGTTGGGCTCCCTCTAGTGGCCTTACCGTCACCATAGTCAGTGCGGGCACTAGATGGCACCCTTCTTCCACTAATCACACACCAGACTCAGCCAGTGACATTGGTGGTGTCTGGGAATCACAGGGAGGAGATTGTGTTTTATGTAACACCTTCTACCTCCCGAGTGATTTTGGGTTTTCCATGGGTGTTAAAACACAATCCCCGGATTGATTGGCCGTCTGGGGTTGTGGTTCAGTGGAGCGAAACCTGCCACCAGGAGTGTTTAGGATCCTCGGTTCCACCCGGTGTGACAGCTAAGGAGGAGGTTTTAGTCCCCCCCAATCTGGCGGCGGTGCCAGCCGAGTACCACGACCTTGCTGACGTCTTCAGCAAGGATCTGGCACTCACGCTGCCCCCGCACCGTCCGTACGATTGTGCCATTGATTTGATACCGGGCGCTGAGTACCCGTCCAGCAGGCTGTACAACCTCTCACGTCCGGAACGCGAATCAATGGAGACCTACATCCAGGACTCGTTAGCTGCTGGGTTGATCCAGAACTCCACCTCCCCGATGGGTGCTGGTTTCTCTTTTGTGGGCAAGAAGGACGGCGGACTCCGTCCATGCATTGATTACAGAGGGCTGAACGAGATCACAGTTCGCAACCGATACCCGTTACCTCTGTTGGATTCAGTGTTCACACCCTGCATGGAGCCCAAATTTTCACGAAATTGGATCTTAGGAATGCTTATCACCTGGTTCGGATCCGGGAGGGAGACGAGTGGAAGACGGCATTTAACACCCCGTTAGGTCACTTTGAGTACTTGGTCATGCCGTTCGGCCTCACCAATGCACCCGCGACGTTCCAAGCATTGGTTAATGACATCTTGCGGGACTTCCTGCATCGGTTTGTCTTCGTATATCTAGACGATATACTCATCTTTTCTCCGGATCCTAAGACCTATGTTAAGCATGTACGTCAGGTCCTACAGCGGTTGTTGGAGAACCGGCTGTTTGTGAAGGGCGAGAAGTGTGAGTTCCACCGCACTTCTTTGTCCTTCTTGGGGTTCATCATCTCCTCCAACTCCGTCGCCCCTGATCCGGCCAAGGTTGCGGCGGTGAGAGATTGGCCCCAACCAACGAACCGTAGGAAACTACAACAGTTCCTCGGTTTTGCAAATTTCTACCGGAGGTTCATCAAGGGCTACAGTCAGGTAGTTAGCCCCCTGACAGCCCTGACCTCCACAAAAGTCCCCTTCACCTGGTCGGATCGGTACGAAGCCGCGTTTAGGGAGTTGAAACGCCGGTTCTCGACTTCACCGGTTCTGGTGCAGCCCGATCCGAAGCGCCAGTTTGTTGTTGAAGTGGATGCCTCTGACTCAGGGATAGGAGCCGTGCTATCCCAGAGCGGGGAGTCCGACAAGGTTCTCCATCCATGTGCCTACTTTTCCCGCAGGTTGACCCCAGCTGAACGGAACTATGACGTCGGCAATCGGGAACTTCTTGCGGTGAAGGAGGCTCTTGAAGAGTGGAGACACCTGTTGGAGGGAGCATCTGTACCATTTACAGTTTTCACGGACCATCGGAACCTGGAGTACATCCGGACCGCGAAGCGTCTGAACCCCAGGCAAGCCCGCTGGTCGCTGTTCTTCGGGCGTTTTGACTTTCAGATCACCTACCGCCCCGGGACAAAGAACCAATGATCTGACGCCCTGTCCCGGGTGCACGAAGAGGAGGTCAAGACCGAGCTGTCAGACCCCCCTGAAACCATCATCCCCGAGTCCACTGTCGTGGCCGCTCTTACCTAGGACGTGGAGAAGACCGTCCGGGAGGCCCTGACACGGAGCCCGGACCCGGGGACCGGTCCGAAGAACAAACTGTACGTCCCACCAGAGGCCAGGGCTGTGGTCCTTGACTTCTGTCACGGTTCCAAGCTCTCCTGTCACCCAGGGGTGCGAAGAACCATGGCAGTGGTCCGGCAGCGCTTCTGGTGGGCGTCTATGGAAGCCGACGTCCGGGAGTATGTCCAGGCCTGCACCACCTGCGCCAGGGGCAAAGCTGACCACCACAAGGCCCAAGGCCTCCTCCAGCCTCTGCCAGTGCCTCGTCGCCCCTGGTCTCATATCGGCCTGGACTTTGTCATGGGCCTCCCGCCGTCCCAGGGAAACACCACCATCCTAACGATAGTGGACTGGTTCTCCAAGGCGGCCCACTTCGTGGCCCTCCAGAAGCTCCCGACGGCCCAGGAGACTGCAGACCTCCTGGTCCACCACATCGTGCGTCTGCATGGGATTCCATCAGACATTGTCTCGGATCGTGGTCCTCAGTTCTCCTCCCAGGTCTGGCGGAGTTTCTGTAGGGAACTGGGGGCCACCGTCAGTCTCTCGTCTGGGTACCACCCCCAGATGAATGGGCAGGCAGAGCGGACTAACCAGGAACTGGAGCAGGCCCTCCGTTGCGTGACCTCCGCGTACCCGATGGCCTGGAGTGACCATCTGGCCTGGATCGAGTACGCTCATAACAGCCAAGTCTCGTCTGCCACCGGCCTCTCCCCATTTGAAGTGTGTTTGGGGTACCAGCCCCCATTGTTCCCGCTAGTGGAGGGAGAGGTCGGGGTGCCCTCGGTCCAGGCCCATCTGAGAAGGTGCCGTCGGGTGTGGCGTACCGCTCGCTCTGCGCTGCTCAAAGCCCGGATGAGGGCCAAGAACCATGCAGACCGCCGGCGTGCCCCGGCCCCTGCGTACCAGCCTGGGCAGGAGGTTTGGCTTTCCACAAAGGACATTCCCCTGCAAGTGGAATCCCACAAGTTGAAGGACAGATACATCGGACCTTTCCCCATCCTCAAGGTCCTCAGTCCAGCTGCAGTGAAGCTGGCAGCTTCAGCTTCACTGTGGATCCACCCGGTTTTCCATGTGTCCCACATCAAACCTCACCACGTGTCACCCCTCTGTACCCCCGGACCGGCGCCGCCTCCTGCCCGGATCATCGACGGGGAGCCGGCTTGGACCGTGCGCCGGCTCCTGGACGTCCGTCGGAAGGGCCGGGGGTTCCAGTATTTGGTGGACTGGGAGGGGTATGGACCTGAAGAACGCTCCTGGGTGAAGAGGAGCTTCATCCTGGACCCGGCCCTCCTGGCCGACTTCTACCGGCGGCACCCGGACAAGCCTGGTCGGGCGCCAGGAGGCGCCCGTTGAGGGCGGGGTCCTGTTGTGTGGGCCGCTGAAGAGGAGGTACTGCTGGCCCACCACCACAAGATGGCGCCCTGCTTGGAGTGCGGGCTCCAAGCACGAGAGGGCGTCGGCTTTGCTGGAGGTGACAGCTGTCATCAATCAACACAAGCTGTCACCCATCATCACCACTACAAAGACCGGACTGCAACTCCACCTCCTCGCCGAGAAATCAACTACCATTCAGGTAATTTCTCTGCTGCCTGACACTGTGTGTGTTTAACCTGAACTTCTATTTGCAGCCGTTTTCCTGGAGTGTTTCCTTATCTGGAGGATTGGCGTTTGGTGTGACAGCGACGGCTTCGCCTCACACCCCAACTCAGATAAGTGGTTGACCAGGAGCTGCACGAGTGTGTGTGATTGGAGGTGGAGGTTTTCCCTCCTTTACTTAAGACAGACTGTGGAGTACTGAGTGTGCGAACTCACACTCATCTGGACTGTCTCTGTTTTCTGCCAGCAGTACCGGGTCTGACTGCTGAAGACAGCGGCCACCTGGGGCGCAGGGCTTGGCGGCTCCGGTGTTCTTCAGCTCCGTTGGTGGTGAAAGCTGTGTGGGGATCCAGCTCTTCTCTCTCCAGGCGTCTTCTATCGTCGAGCCTGCCCACACGTCACCTGGTGTATGATTGACAGTCCACCATATTGTTATTGTCTGTACGTTGTTGTGCGATTCACAACATTAAATTGTTACTTTTTGGCTTATCCATTGTCCGTTCATTAACGCCCCCTGTTGTGGGTCCGTGTCACGTCACTTTCACAACAAAGACCTGCCAAAGGTCCATCAACAAAGTATTAAGCAAAGGGTGCGAATATATGTGATTTCTTATTTTTTTATTTTGAATAAATTTGAAAAAAACAAAAACAAAAAACCTTTCTTCATGTTGTCATTATGGGGTGAGTAGTATTTTGAGGAAAAAAATGTATTTACTCCATTTTCAAATAAGGCTGTAACATAACAAAATGTGGAAAAAGTGAAGCGCTGTGAATACTTTCCAGATAAATTTGTATATAGACTGGTGTGTGCCTTTCAAAATCATGTCCGGTCAACTGAATTTACCCCAGGTGGACTCCAGTTAAATTGTAGAAACATCAGGATGCACCTGAGCTCAATTTTGAGCTTCATGGCAAAGTCTGTGAATGCTTATGTACATATGATTTCTTTGTTTTTTATTTTAGTAAATTTGCAAAAATCTAAAAACAAAAACACACAAAAAAAATTTTCTCATTGTCATTATGGGGTATTGTGTGTAGAATTTTGAGGAAAACAATTAACTTCATCCATTTTGGAATAAGACCGTAACATAACAAAGTACGAGGTCTAGTAGAAAAATATACAACCTTATTATTTTTTTCAAAAACCATATGGATTTGAATCACGTGTGATTGCGTCAGACAAGCTTGAACCCTCATGTGCATGCGTGAGTTTTTCCACGCCTGTCGGTTGCATCATTCGGCTGTGAGCAGGCTTTGAGTGAGGAGTGGTCCACCCCCTCGGCAGATTTTCATTGTCAGGAAATGGCGGAATGATCTGCGCCATGCGACACGCGGAATTCCTCCGCACGTCTGTCTCAATGTGCCGAAAACGTGCTGATGTCCACGTCTTTTCACAATTCCTGTGCTAGTCAGATGACGTCCCGGATAAAACACAGCGTCCAGTTTGGAAATAAATGGCACATTCCACTGTTACAGGAGTTTTTGTCATGGAAAGAGGAGCGGAGGCTTCGCGCGTCGCGGCGGTGCCGCATGGCGCACAGCAACGCCGTGATGAAGCCTCACAGGACATGTTCTGGCATGTCCAGGCACATCCACAATTTCTCGGATAATCACTCGATGGAAAAACCACTGACAGCTGTCTGAACGCCATCTCAAAGCCGTCCTGCGAGACCAAAACGGAGGTGTTCCTTTGTCTCGCTCCATCAGCAAATCGGTCGTGACGCGCAAAGCCTCCGCTCGGCTTTCCATGGCAAAATCTCTTGTTAAAAGTGAAATCTGCTGGAAAATGGTTGATGTCCAGCTCTTGTGATAACCAGAGAAAGTGCACACGACGGTCCGGCTCCACAGAGCCATCCGTTTAGAAATGATCCGTTGGTTTGTGGCTCTTGATGGCGGCACGGAGCGCGGCGCGCCGAGCGTCCTTAAAGCCATCCTTAAAGCTGTAGTAACAGTCCTTATTCTCTGTGAAGCCCGTAAAATTTTCACTGAAAGCCAGATAAATTTTTCTGATGGTTTCCAGCTGCCAGTCTCTAACAGTTTCTGAAAAAATTCTGATGGAAAAAAAGCCCAAATCATTCCGCCATTTCCTGGCAATGAAAATCCGCTGAGGGGGCTGGACCACTCCTCACTCAAAGCCTGCTCACAGGCGAATGACGCAACCGACAGGCGTGGAAAAACTCACGCATGCGCACGAGGGTTCAAGCTTGTCTGACGCAATCACACGTGATTCAAATCCATATGGTTTTTGAAAAAAATAATAAGGTCAGATACTTTTCTAATAGACCTCGTATGAAAAAAGTGCTGTGAATACTTTCCGGATGCACCGTCAGAGTTTCTACCAACTTCATCCGTTTGAAGAAGGAACCCTGTCAGCAACATTATGAGAGGAAATGATGTTCACTCTGTCTTCATTGTTCTGCAAAGCTACTGGCTGCTCAGCAGGAAAGCAGAAAAACTGAAAACCACAGTGGTTCCGAGTCTGTTCTACAAACTACATCTGATGAACCAGTTTTCATCTAAATAAGAGCTGACAGAAGCAAAGCAAATCAAGTGTGGGAGATGGAAAGTATGCAGCAGAAAGAGCCCACAAGAGCAGAATGTCCTTATTGTCGCCTACAGAAATGAGTTGACAGAGTGCTTGGACTCAAACACAAACAGTAAAAGGTTAGCTGAACCTTACTTAGTGGACAACTGAGGAAGCAGATGTTTTTTTTTTTTTCTAAAATTAAACAGTTGGTAAACTGTAAAATAAATCAAATGATCTGGCAATATGAGTGGGAAATGAGGTGTATATACTGAGTGAGGGATGAGATGGACAAAAAGAAGGTAAAGCGGGTGGCAAAGGCTCAAGAATTGAAGCTGTCAAGTGGGGAGAAACACTGAGAAGCAGTAAAAGGAGAAAAACTCAAATTGCAGGTCATATTTATATACATTTGTGATCATGGGGTGGAATTAATTGCAGCATGTTTTATGTATGAGAGGTAGGAGAGTGCATGGGTGCAAAAGCTAACATGCAAACAAAAGACACTAACACACACTTTTACACAGAGAACACTTTGAAACCTTCTTACGAGTTTTATTTTGATTTTCTATAACGGTGTGGCCTCAAACTGGTGGCCTGCAGGCTAAACTAGTATTTCACAGCCCATTCACAGGTGTTGTGAGTGCCTTATCATTAGGTACTGAATCACTGTGAATGCAACTGTCAAGTGCACCTGCAGCAGGACCTCTCATGCCCACAATCAACGTGGGGACACGTGCACCTGTGAGCTCCTTTTTGGCAAAAGCCACTGACGTCTGGTGTGGTTTCAGGTCAATGGGCAAATCCTGTTCACTTTTTTCCATTTGGAGTTTCACGTGTGACCTTCGTGTCTGAGTCCTTGGCCTTTGCGATCGATAGATGCCTGGATAGAGTTTATGGGGTCATGAGGTCGCTCGACACGGGTGCTTGGCAATGTTGATATTTTTGCAGGAGAAAGAAGATCCGAGGCTTTAGGATGTGGGTGCCCCCTGTCTGACTGTGTGTGTTGTGTGGGCTGCCAGAAGAGGAGGTACTGCTGGCCCACCACCAGAGGGCGCCCTGCCTGAAGTGCGGGCTTCAGGCACGAGAGGGCGCTGCCGCCACAGACACAGCCGGGGGTGACAGCTGTCACTCATTATCTCATGCCAGCTGTCATCCATCTTCACTACATCATTCCACTCCATAAAAACCGGACGTCATCTCCACCTCGTTGCAGAGATATCATCTACCAGTGAAGGTAATATTCGCTCCCGTAATCTAAACTGTGTCTTAGTCTGAACTCTTTTTGCAGCCGCTTTCCTGTGGTGTGCCTTATCTGTGAGATTGGCGTTTGGTGTATTCAGCGACGGCTTCGCTTCACACCCCAACCAGATAAGTGGTTAGACAGGAGCTGCACGAGTGTGTGTTAGAGGTGAAGGTGGAATCTCCACCATTGTTGTTACTGGGTGTGCACGCACCCACGTCTTATTGTTTTTGCTCCTCGCCAGCAGTACCAGATCCGACATTCGGAGACGGTGGCCACCTGGGGACTCGGGACTTGGCGGCTCCAGTATTCTCCGGGTTCGGTGGCGGAGGAAATCGTGTGGTTCCGGTTCTTCTCAGGACAGACTTCTTCTATCCTCAAGCCTGCCCACATGTCACCTTTGTGGATTGACTGTTTTCATGCATTCTGTATTCCTCTGTGTTTTGGTTGTGCCCTTTCACAACAGTAAAGTGTTCATATTCGACTCTTTCATTGTCCGTTCATTTACGCCCCCTGTTGTGGGTCCGTGTCACTACACTTTCCCAACAGTGTGGATGCTCATGCATGTGTCTCCCTCCCTAAAGGCTGTGTTCTTTCTCCCCTGCTCTTTTTGCCGTGGAGCAAAGTGGTGGGAGCATCATGCTGTGTCGATGTTTTTCAGTGGCAGGAACAGGGAGACTAGACAGGATTGAGGGAAATATGAATCCAGCAATGATCAAATCAATTTTATTTATATAGCGCTAAATCACAACAAACAGTTGCCCCAAGGCGCTTTATATTGTAAGGCAAGGCCATACAATAATTATGGAAAAACCCCAACGGTCAAAACGACCCCCTGTGAGCAAGCACTTGGCGACAGTGGGAAGGAAAAACTCCCTTTTAACAGGAAGAAACCTCCAGCAGAACCAGGCTCAGGGAGGGGCAGTCTTCTGCTGGGACTGGTTGGAGCTGAGGGAGAGAACCAGGAAAAAGACATGCTGTGGAGGGGAGCAGAGATCAATCACTAATGATTAAATGCAGAGTGGTGCATACAGAGCAAAAGGAGAAAGAAACACTCAGTCCATCATGGGAACCCCCCAGCAGTCTAAGTCTATAGCAGCATAACTAAGGGATGGTTCAGGGTCACCTGATCCAGCCCTAACTATAAGCTTTAGCAAAAAGGAAAGTTTTAAGCCTAATCTTAAAAGTAGAGAGGGTGTCTGTCTCCCTGATCTGAATTGGGAGCTGGTTCCACAGGAGAGGAGCCTGAAAGCTGAAGGCTCTGCCTCCCATTCTACTCTTACAAACCCTAGGAACTACAAGTAAGCCTGCAGTCTGAGAGCGAAGCGCTCTATTGGGGTGATATGGTACTATGAGGTCCCTAAGATAAGATGGGACCTGATTATTCAAAACCTTATAAGTAAGAAGAAGAATTTTAAATTCTATTTTAGAATTAACAGGAAGCCAATGAAGAGAGGCCAATATGGGTGAGATATGCTCTCTCCTTCTAGTCCCTGTCAGTACTCTAGCTGCAGCATTTTGAATTAACTGAAGGCTTTTCAGGGAACTTTTAGGACAACCTGATAATAATGAATTACAATAGTCCAGCCTAGAGGAAATAAATGCATGAATTAGTTTTTCAGCATCACTCTGAGACAAGACCTTTCTAATTTTAGAGATATTGTGCAAATGCAAAAAAGCAGTCCTACATATTTGTTTAATATGCGCATTGAATGACATATCCTGATCAAAAATGACTCCAAGATTTCTCACAGTATTACTAGAGGTCAGGGTAATGCCATCCAGAGTAAGGATCTGGTTAGACACCATGTTTCTAAGATTTGTGGGGCCAAGTACAATAACTTCAGTTTTATCTGAGTTTAAAAGCAGGAAATTAGAGGTCATCCATGTCTTTATGTCTGTAAGACAATCCTGCAGTTTAACTAATTGGTGTGTGTCCTCTGGCTTCATGGATAGATAAAGTTGGGTATCATCTGCGTAACAATGAAAATTTAAGCAATGCTGTCTAATAATACTGCCTAAGGGAAACATGTATAAAGTGAATAAAATTGGTCCTAGCACAGAACCTTGTGGAACTCCATAATTAACCTTAGTCTGTGAAGAAGATTCCCCATTTACATGAACAAATTGTAATCTATTAGATAACTATGATTCAAACCACTGCAGCACAGTGCCTTTAATACCTATGGCATGCTCTAATCTCTGTAATAAAATTTTATGGTCAACAGTATCAAAAGCAGCACTGAGGTCTAACAGAACAAGCACAGAGATGAGTCCACTGTCTGAGGCCATAAGAAGATCATTTGTAACCTTCACTAATGCTGTTTCTGTAATATGATGAATTCTAAAACCTGACTGAAACTCTTCAAATAGACCATTCCTCTGCAGATGATCAGTTAGCTGTTTTACAACTACCCTTTCAAGAATTTTTGAGAGAAAAGGAAGGTTGGAGATTGGCCTATAATTAGCTAAGATAGCTGGGTCAAGTGATGGCTTTTTAAGTAATGGTTTAATTACTGCCACCTTAAAAGCCTGTGGTACATAGCCAACTAATAAAGATAGATTAATCATATTTAAGATCGAAGCATTAATTAATGGTAGGGCTTCCTTGAGCAGTCTGGTAGGAATGGGGTCTAATAGACATGTTGATGGTTTGGAGGAAGTAACTAATGAAAATAACTCAGACAGAACAATCGGAGAGAAAGTCTAACCAAACACCGGCATCACTGAAAGCAGCCAAAGATAATGATATGTCTTTGGGATGGTTATGAGTAATTTTTTCTCTAATAGTTAAAATTTTATTAGCAAAGAAAGTCATGAAGTCATTACTAGTTAAAGGAATACTCAGCTCAATAGAGCTCTGACTCTTTGTCAGCCTGGGTACAGTGCTGAAAAGAAACCTGGGGTTGTTCTTATTTTCTTCAGTTAGTGATGAGTAGTAAGATGTCCTAGCTTTACGGAGGGCTTTTTTTTATAGAGCAACAGACTCTTTTTCCAGGCTAAGTGAAGATCTTCTAAATTAGTGAGACGCCATTTCCTCTCCAACTTACGGGTTATCTGCTTTAAGCTGCGAGTTTGTGAGTTATACCACGGAGTCAGGCACTTCTGATTTAAGGCTCTCTTTTTCAGAGGAGCTACAGCATCCAAAGTTGTCTTCAATGAGGATGTAAAACTATTGACGAGATACTCTATCTCACTTACAGAGTTTAGGTAGCTACTCTGCACTGTGTTGGTATATGGCATTAGAGAACATAAAGAAGGAATCATATCCTTAAACCTAGTTACAGCGCTTTCTGAAAGACTTTTAGTGTAATGAAACTTATTCCCCACTGCTGGGTAGTCCATCAGAGTAAATGTAAATGTTATTAAGAAATGATCAGACAGAAGGGAGTTTCCAGGGAATACTGTTAAGTCTTCAATTTCCATACCATAAGTCAGAACAAGATCTAAGATATGATTAAAGTGGTGAGTGGACTCATTTACATTTTGAGCAAAGCCAATTGAGTCTAATAATAGATTAAATGCAGTGTTGAGGCTGTCATTCTCAGCATCTGTGTGGATGTTAAAATCGCCCACTATAATTATCTTATCTGAGCTAAGCACTAAGTCAGACAAAAGGTCTGAAAATTCACAGAGAAACTCACAGTAACGACCAGGTGGACGATAGATAATAACGAATAAAACTGGTTTTTGGGACTTCCAATTTGGATGGACAAGACTAAGAGTCAAGCTTTCAAATGAATTAAAGCTCTGTCTGGGTTTTGGATTAATTAATAAGCTGGAATGGAAGATTGCTGATAATCCTCCACCTCGGCCCATGCTACGAGCGTTCTGGCAGTTAGTGTGACTCGGGGGTGTTGACTCATTTAAACTAACATATTCATCCTGCTGTAACCAGGTTTCTCTAAGGCAGAATAAATCAATATGTTGATCAATTATTATATTATTTACTAACAGGGACTTAAAAGAGAGAGACCTAATGTTTAATAGACCACATTTAACTGTTTTAGTCTGTGGTGCAGTTGAAGGTGCTATATTATTTTTTCTTTTTGAATTTTTATGCTTAAATAGATTTTAACTGGTTATTGGTGGTCTGGGAGCAGGCACCGTCTCTACGGGGATGGGGTAATGAGGGGATGGCAGGGGGAGAGAAGCTCCAGAGAGGTGTGTAAGACTACAACTCTGCTTCCTGGTCCCAACCCTGGATAGTCACGGTTTGGAGGATTTAAGAAAATTGGCCAGATTTCTAGAAATGAGAGCTGCTCCATCCAAAGTGGGATGGATGCTGTCTCTCCTAACAAGACCAGGTTTTCCCCACAAGCTTTGCCAATTATCTATGAAGCCCACCTAATTTTTTGGACACCACTCAGACAGCCAGCAATTCAAGGAGAACATGTGGCTAAACATGTCACTCCCGGTCCAATTGGGGAGGGGCCCAGAGAAAACTACAGAGTCCGACATTGTTTTTGCAAAGTTACACACCGATTCAATGTTAATTTTAGTGACCTCCGATTGGCGTAACCGGATGTCATTACTGCTGACGTGAATTACAATCTTACCAAATTTACGCTTAGCCTTAGCCAGCAGTTTCAAATTTCCTTCAATGTCACCTGCTCTGGCCCCCGGAAGACAATTGACTATGGTTGCTGGTGTCGCTAACTTCACATTTCTCAAAACAGAGTCGCCAATAACCAGAGTTTGATCCTCGGCGGGTGTGTCACCGAGTGGGGAAAAACGGTTAGAAATGTGAACGGGTTGGTGGTGTACACAGGGCTTCTGTTTAGGGCTACGCTTCCTCCTCACAGTCACCCAGTCGGCCTGCTTTCCCGGCTGCTCGGGATCTGCTGGAAGGGATCTAACGCCGGCTAAGCTACCTTGCTCCGCACCGACTACAGGGGCCTGGCTAGCTATAGAATTTTCCACGGTGCGGAGCCGAGTCTCCAATTCGCCCAGCCTGGCCTCCAAAACTACGAATAAGCTACACTTATTACAAGTACCATTACTGCTAAAGGAGGCGGAGGAATAACTAAACATTTCACACCCAGAGCAGAAAAGTGTGTGAGAGACAGGAGAAGCCGCCATGCTAAATCGGCTAAGAGCTAGTAGCTGCGCTAAGCTAGCGGATTCCTAAAAACAAAGTGAATAATGTGTAAATAATTTAGAGGTGATTCAGCAGAGGGAGTGCTTTAGTTAAGGCACGTGAAGATTACACTGTAAAACAAATCGTTATCTAGTTATCTAGATCAATCTAACTGCGCAGATTAAACAGCTAACAGATACAGCAAAACACTGCTGTGCTCCGGAACAGGAAGTGATACAATACCACAGTGAGAGCCAACCACCAGTAGAGGCAAGAGGCATCCTGGATGAAAACCTGCTCCAGAGTGCTCTTGACCTCAGACTGGGGTGACAGTTCATCTTTCAGCATGACAATGACCTTAATTAAGCACACAGCCGAGTTATCAAAGGAGTGGCTTCAGGACAAGCTGTTAATGTCCTTGAGTGGTCCAGCCAGAGCCCAGACCTGAATCCGATTGATCATCTCTGGAGATATCTGAAAATGGCTGTGCACCGATGCTCCCCATCCAACCTGTTGGAGCTTGAGAGGTGCTGCAAAGAGGAATGGACAAAAATGCCCAAAGATAGGTGCACCAAGCTTGTGGCATCATACAACCCCAATTCCAATGAAGTTGGGACGTTGTGTAAAATGTAACTAAAAACAGAAAACAATGATTTGCAAATCCTCTTTAACCTATATTCAATTGAATACACCACAAAGACAAGATATTTAATGTTCAAACTGATACACTTAAATATGCTCATTTTGAAATGGATGCTTACAACACGTTTCAAAAAAGTGGTATGTTTACCACTGTGTTACATCACATTTCCTTCTAACAACACTCAGTAAGTGTTTGGGACCTGAGGACACTCATGATTGGGTATAAAAGGAGCATCCCCAAAAGTCTCAGCTGTTCACAAGCAAAGATGGGGCGAGGATCACCACTTTGTGAACAACTGCATGAAAAAAAATAGTCCAACAGTTTAAGAACAATGTTTCTCAACATTCAATTACAAGGAATTTAGGGATTCCATCATCTCCAGTCCATAATATAATCAGAAGATTCAGAGAATCTGGAGAACTTTCTACACAACATTGAATGCCCGTGACCTTCGATTCCTCAGGCGGCACTGCATTAAAAACTTACATTGTGTCAAGGATCTTACCATGTGGGCTCAGGAACACTTCAGAAAACCATTGTCAGTTAACACAGTTCGCCGCTACATCTACAAGTGCAAGTTAAAACTCTACCATGCAAAGCAAAAGCCATACATTAACAACATCCACAAACGCCGCCGCCTTCTCTGGGCCCGAGCTCATTTGAAATGGACAGACGCAAAGCGGAAAAGTGTGCTGTGGTCTGATGAGTCCACATTTCAAATTGTTTTTGGAAATCATGGACGTCATGTCCTCTGGACAAAAGAGGAAAATGACCATCCAGATTGATACGTACCAGCGCAAAGATCAAAAGCCAGCATCTGTGATCTTATGGGGGTGTGTTAGTGCCCATGGCATGGGCAACTTACACATCTGTGATGTCACCATCAACGCTGAAAAATACATCCAGGTTTTTGAGCAACACATGCTGCCATTCAGGTGATGTCTTTTTCAGGGACATCCCTGCTTATTTCAGCAAGACAATGCCAAGCTACATTCTGCACGTGTTACAATAGCGTGGCTTCATAGTAAAAGTGTGCGGGTACTACACTGGCTTGCCTGCAGTCCAAACCTGTTGCCCTTTGAAAATGTGTGGTACATTATGAAGCACAAAATACGACAACGGAGACCCTGGACTGTTGAACAACTGAAGTTGCACATCAAGCAAGAATGGGAAACAATTCCACCTACAAAGCTTCAACAATTAGTGTCCTCAGTTCCCAAACACTTATTGAGTGTTGTTAGAAGTAAAGGTGATGTAACACAGTGATAAACATACCACTGTCCCAGCTTTTTTGAAATGTGTTGCAGGCATCCATTTCAAAATGAGCAAATGTTTGCACAAGAACAATAAAGTTTATCAGTTTGAACATTAAATATCTTGTCTTTGTGGCATATACAATATTGGTTGAAGAGGATTTGCAAATCATTGTATTCTGTTTTTATTTACATTTTACACAACGTCCCAACTTCATTGGAATTGGGGTTGTATTCAAGAAGACTTGAGGCTGTAAGTGCTACCAAAGGTGCATCAACAAAGTATTGAGCAGAGGGTGTGAATACTTGTGTACGTGTGATTTCTTAGTTTTGTTTTTTTTTAATAAATTTGCCAAGAAAAACAAAAAACAAAACAAAAAAACTTTTCATGTTGTCATTATGGGGTGTTGTGAGTTGAATTTTGAGGGGAAATAGGAATTTACTCCATTTTAGAATAAGGCTGTAACATAACATTTGGAAAAAAGTGAAGCGCTGTGAATATTTTCCGGATGCACTGTATGTTCCCGCACAGCATATTTCATTTCAGGTGTACGTATGTTCCTGGTGCATTTTTCTCATTTGGTGGCACTTATAGGTGATGCATTAATATTGCAAGTCTTAAGAATTGCCCATTGCAATACAAGTTAAAGCCATTATTATTTAAAATCAAACAATTTCAAATAATTTACAAAACATTTGCACCTTGGTTTCCTCAGCATGTACCGAATTAAGTGGTAATATAAAAGCTATATTGCCCTGAAAATGTTTCTGACATTGTGTGGGCATGTGGGGTGCTGCACAATATTGTTCCTCTGGGCAGCATGATGGAACCACCTGAGGAACCACAGCCAGGACTGGTCAATGTGCGGCCCACCCAGAATGTCATTCAAACCCATGTCAAGTCAGACACAATATAAAAAGATGAACGGCACAAGATTAATTTCTTAACCATTTCTTTTAATCAATCAATCAATCAATCAATTTTTTTTATATAGCGCCAAATCACAACAAACAGTTGCCCCAAGGCGCTTTATATTGTAAGGCAAGGCCATACAATAATTATGTAAAACCCCAACGGTCAAAACGACCCCCTGTGAGCAAGCACTTGGCTACAGTGGGAAGGAAAAACTCCCTTTTAACAGGAAGAAACCTCCAGCAGAACCAGGCTCAGGGAGGGGCAGTCTTCTGCTGGGACTGGTTGGGGCTGAGGGAGAGAACCAGGAAAAAGACATGCTGTGGAGGGGAGCAGAGATCGATCACTAATGATTAAATGCAGAGTGGTGCATACAGAGCAAAAAGAGAAAGAAACAGTGCATCATGGGAACCCCCCAGCAGTCTACGTCTATAGCAACATAACTAAGGGATGGTTCAGGGTCACCTGATCCAGCCCTAACTATAAGCTTTAGCAAAAAGGAAAGTTTTAAGCCTAATCTTAAAAGTAGAGAGGGTGTCTGTCTCCCTGATCTGAATTGGGAGCTGGTTCCACAGGAGAGGAGCCTGAAAGCTGAAGGCTCTGCCTCCCATTCTACTCTTACAAACCCTAGGAACTACAAGTAAGCCTGCAGTCTGAGAGCGAAGCGCTCTATTGGGGTGATATGGTACTACGAGGTCCCTAAGATAAGATGGGACCTGATTATTCAAAACCTTATAAGTAAGAAGAAGAATTTTAAATTCTATTCTAGAATTAACTTTTAATGATTGGCTTCTGTCAGTGAGTCTGTCAGTGAGATTTTTAACAAGTGTTTGTTGATCTCTCAAATGCCTCCAACAATTTCCCTGTGAAAACCCAACCTGTCGGGTGGACCTCAGCACCGGGGGTCAAATAGGGAGCACCAGAGACACTGGAGGGGCCAGCCTGGACAGAATGGCCCAACTTAGTGTGCGGCATTGAGGGGAGTGGGTGATACTGGATGTTGTGTAGTCTATGTTAAATACAAAATATATAACCATTAAAATCACATTCACAAAAACAAGCTAAAGTGTTGTTCTTACAAATGAGGAGGTCTACACTGGCCTGATGGTCTTCAAATGCAAAATTAAAAACTGCTAACGGGTGGCTATTCATTATTAAGGCAAATGTACTCTGTATAGGACGGTTCTGCAATTAAATAACGTGTTTACCTTCATTGCAGTGTCTACCTTCCTCAGTTGGGTTGGAATCCCCCACACCTGGCGCCACGCCTAAGAGTTGCCACTTGCTGTTCAAATGGCAGGAGCTCCTCCACCTTGGTTCTGCTGCCCGTTTTTTTCCCACTTTTTCCAGTGGGCAGGAACTTTCCTTTCTATGTCGACCTTCACATGCAACCTTTTTTTTTTTAAACCATCTGCCATTTAAACCATCATTTGTTGACACCACTGCATTAATAAAATAAAATATTGCTTATGCACATTTTGATAAATCTCAGTTTTTGGGGGACGTATGCAACTTTCCAGCTTTGAGCATAAGCAAGTTTTTAGTAGGACGTTTTAGAGCAGAATGTATCAGAATCAGACTGTAATCAAGGACATCACTGCTGCACGTGCGATGCATGGGAACAAGAAGATGGCAACCCAGTGCCATGGGAAGATGGTGAAGCTCAAGGCCAAATACAAAAAGGTGAAGGACCACAATGCAAGAAGCGGAAGAATTCAGTTTGAGTTTGGACACGTCTGTAGGATAAGACAGATTTGGAAACCCCCACCCCCCAAGAAGTCTGAATGCTATCCGTACAGAAAGCAAACCGAATTGAATTGAGCCTGACTACCAACCCCAATCAAATCAAATCAATTTTATTTATATAGCGCCAAATCACAACAAACAGTTGCCCCAAGGCGCTTTATATTGTAAGGCAAAAGCCAGACAATAATTACGGAAAAACCCCAACGGTCAAAACGACCCCCTATGAGCAAGCACTTGGCGACAGTGGGAAGGAAAACTCCCTTTTAACAGGAAGAAACCTCCAGCAGAACCAGGCTCAGGGAGGGGCAGTCTTCTGCTGGGACTGACTGGGGCTGAGGGGAGAGAATCATGAAAAAGACATGCTGTGGAAGAGAGCAGAGAGCAGAGAATCTGAATGGAATCATTGAAAGCCTGGATGGTCTTTTTGACCCAGCATCTCAACTACTACAACCAGGGTAGCGATTGCTTTGACAAAGACCACAGCATTGTCCATGACGTGAAGTCCCTGTCACAGTGACGTATTCGTAGAGCTGCTCATTGCAGCGTTGGGTTTCATTTAAATACGCCCGAAATACACGTGTACTCAGCCTTTTTTAGCGTTTGTTCATACTTGCAGCTGCATGTGTTTGCGTTTTAATGTGTGCACACAGGCGCGTGTACCATGCCGCTATAAAACCAGTTCAGTGCTATTTTCTGCCTCCATGGAAGTGCGTGCTGTTCTCTACTGCATGGTGTGGTGTGGTACAAAAACAGTCATTTAACATTATTATTATTATGCAGCGAGTGCGCATTTATTTTAAAGAGTCACAGCTCTGATTAGACACACACACAGAGACAGAGAGAGAGAGAGAGAGAAGAAAATTAAACATGTTTAATTTCTTCTGTCCTACGCGCGTAGCCCTCAGCATACTGCTGCGTATTGAGAAAAAAACTCCACGTGAAGTGGGCGGAGAGCTGCTCATTACAGCGTAGACGATACGCTGTAATGAGCAGCTCTACGAATACGCCACTGTAACAGGGGCTTAAATCTTTCTTGATTGACAAAAGTAGCTTTGCTCTCCACAACCCTAGACAACACCCATTGTATTCCAATAGCCCCTCCAAACATTCAACAGAGTAGCTGTGTTTGCGCTCCTACTCTGTTCACTGCTTGAACGGAATGGGTGTTGGGGAGGCAGAATGCATCACTGATGAAATGGTAAATGGACTGCATTTACATGTGTATTCACAAAGAAGTAGTCAGAGATCCTGCATCTGCAGTGCACCTTAAAGCCCTGTCGCGGCTCGTCTTTAGTCTTCTCAGGATGTCGTCTTTTAGATAACACAAACTAATTGCAAGTGATATGCTAGAAAGAGGACACAACACTTTAGAATAATTCAGCCTTAAGCAAGATAAAATGCACAGAGTTTTTAAGTTTATTTAAGCCTTCGACACAAAGCTTAGACAAACTGAGTCCTCTAGAGAGACTGAATATGACAACCGCGCTCGTCTATTTATTGGAGACCCGCGGGCATCGCTCCTCCTTCGACTTTTTTATTTATTTCATTCCCAAGACATGGTTTTCTATTGGAAGCGTCCTCTAGTGAACCCTAAGCAGGTGTTAGGCCATTATTTCAATGTGACAAATGCTCCCATTAAAACATGAAGGATTTACAACTGATTTTTTTAAAAGACCTTCAGCCACAGGTGCAGCTGGCCTGAGGCCCCCTCCGCACGTGGCCTCAGCCACACGTGCAGCTGGCCTGAGGCCCCCGCACGTGGCCTGCGGGAAAGCACCTAAAAGGCCTTGGAAAGCCCCTGACAGACTAAATGACTAATAGAGCCCTTTTTTTGGGTTGAACACCTGCTAGTTCAACAAGAGGACATACAGTTCGGATCAGGACACTTGATAGTTCATCACAGTTCAAATATGGACCTAAAAATTCTTCTACAGTCCCTCCTCTGGGACTCGAAAGAGTCCCATTACATCAACTATACTCTTGGGTTGTTTACTGACAAGACATCCTCATTTGTGCATTGCAATAAAAAAGAAAAACACATCACTCGAGTTACTGATAACTCTGGTGCGGATATGAATATCAGTGATACTTCACACGGTAAATATATTGCAGTGCAGGTGAACCTACATACTAAGGCACAAGGTGAGCAATTAGCTGGATTATATCAACACAAGGTGACATTCAAACATTGAGTTTTGGTGTAATTCAAGGCACTTAAAATGGCCACATAAAACAAGTTACATCAACCTCTTAATCATGGCAAAGTAAAGGCTTCACATTGACATCAGTGCAACCAATCATCTTCTGGCATCTATTGACTCACTCAACCAGAGGCTCCAACCCATTATACTTGGTTCTACATATTATTTTGTTAAAGCGTCACACATTTATTATTTAAATGCATCAAATAACCCCTACGTTACCACTATTTAGTCAACCAATCAAGAAACTATTCTAAGGTTAGCGCAGCTATGTCTAGTTAAATGATAAACACAATAAATGGTTTCCCTTCATGTCCGTCCTTAAGTCATTTGCCTTAGTCAATCATATAATGGTTTTCATTATAGGCCATTTCTCAACATTCTCCACTTTGTTTTTCTTCTTTTTCAGCTTGTTTTCTAATGCCCTTTTTGGCCAGACGCCAAATTTAGGCGATGCATGTCTCTTGAGGCATGCTATAATTTAAGAAAAAAAAAAGGGGTCCCTATGGTGCATCTTTACTACTAAATCTACAAACACGCCGTGTAAGGGTCCCCTTTTTATAACTTTGCAATGTGATATCTATGTGTATGCATTTAGCTTTATCTGTGTTACGCAGATGATGGTAAGGACAGACATTTACCCAACTTTCGTTACTAACATATATCCTTCTTTGTCTTATTTACACTCAGATTTCTGAAACCAGTCCGCAATTCAAACTCAAGAACCAAGATCATAGTCCGTGTTCAGTGCCATTACGTCAGTCCGCGCTCCTCAGCATTTACTCAGCATCTGAAGTTTTGGGAGAAGTTGGGGAACATGGGGAGGTTGGCCTTTCAGGGGTAGTGGGGGAAGGATCAGGAATTCTGGCTTTCAGACAGTCGTGCAGTTCTCTGATGGATCTTTCCAGCTCCTTGTGCTGCTTGGCCAGGTTGTACAGGGCCCCCAGAGAATTCTTGCCCACATTCAGGGTGGTGGTGGCCAGCCCTAGCTGTTCCCTTTCCATATGCTCCATCATGCAGGCTAGCATGTCCATACTAGACTGAAGACCACACAGTTGAGTATGGAGGCCCTCCTGAGCACAAGAGATGTTGGCATTGTCACGGTGTATCCTGAACAGGTATGCAGCTGTCTGACTTAGTTGTGGCATGATTTCCTCAAATAGCTCATGGGGAATGTGATTTGAGAGGGGCAGGAGCTGCTCCAAGGTTTTTGGAACAGACTCTTGTGGAAGACGAAGCTCTCGAACCAAGATTGCCATGTCCTGTGGGGTGACCATGACCAGATTAAGGTTGTGCAGTCCAGGGGACAGGAAGTACAAGGGGGAAGGCATTTCGTGTGTGGGGGGAGTATTGTTGATGTCGCACAGGCAAGTGGGTGGGACACTCTGGGCATTTAGCAGCCTGTACAAAGCTCCCCTCTGTCCTGGTGGGTGAGTTCGGCTAAGGTCTACCCCTGCTGATCCTCCTCCAGAGGTACTGGGCTGATCAGAATATCTCTCCTGCCTTTGGGGTGGAAAGCTGGGGACAGGTCCTAGCAGTGAATTGGGTCTAGGATGCACTCGGGCGGTTGCTGCATATGGCCGACCTTGGCTGCCTCCCCTGGAGGGTATCGTTGCCACTGGCACATGTGACTGTCTCCATGGCTGTTCCTGAGTCCAAAGGGTCTTTCAGGTGATGGTGGAGTCCTCGGGCCGACTCTTGCTGCAGGCAGATTCTGTGAAGCCGTCATCGCCAGGTGCTGGAACGATGAAGATCCTTCTGTTGCCAACTGGTTTAGCTGCTGGATGGAAGGCGGCTGTGGCGACCAATCATGTCTCGACCATCCCTCCTGTATATCCTCTTCTCCAAACAGTTCTGAGAGTCCAATCAGACTTGATAGAGGCAGATCAGGCATAGGTCCCTGATCAGGGGAGTCTGGTCTCTCAGCCATACTCCTGTGTCCTAGTAATATACATATACGTTCATTATTACAGCTCCATGTCATTCTTTCAGATATTGTCTATCCTATCCCTCATTTTTGTGGGTGCATGTGTGTGAATGTAAATGTGCGTGCATGTCTTCTTCCTCGTCTACAATATCACCAAGCACGGTCCGTCCCAGTCCTCCCTATCTGGGGTGTACGCCACAATATTAGGGAGCTGGGGGCTGTCGGGGAGGATAATTGGTATTTCATCCATTTCCATATATTCTGGTTCTCTGTCTGTTTCGTTTGTGCTTTCTTCCAGGGCTCGGATGGCTAACAGTGGGAGCTGTCCTACTGTGGATGAAATCAATTTATTGACCAGAAATTTTATCAAGGGAATACCACAACATATTACCAGCAAGACCGCCACCCCTGTTAGTGCCAAGATTACACCTATCTGGTATAACCAGTCTTTCCATGATATCCACCCTCTCCTTAGAGTCCCAAACAGTGAAAACCGTGGGCCAATATTCATTCCATTCCCTACAATGTATCCAGAATCGTCAGTTTCATTTCTCCCTCCTATGGAGTTACTTAACAGTTCCTGTTGCATCTCCTCAAGTGTGATTAAGAGCTCTGTCAAATTTCCGTCTTCCCCTGTACGCATGGGAATAGCTGTGCAACATTCGGTGGCTTTGATCATAATACAAACTCCTTGTTCATCAGCCATCATCATCTCAATAGCTAATCTATTTTGCATTGTCATTAGCGAGGTGGCGTGCAGTTGTTCGGTTAAGGCTCCTACTGCTGCCAATGTCCAGTTCAGGTATCTTTGTTGATTATACCACAAGTAATTAATCCACTGCACCTCCTGGAACCTAGAACGGATTTTTGGAGTAACCCCGAACAGAGCCAATGCCCATCCCCATTTATCCGCATCTTCATCTGCTTTAACTCTGCTACTGTCTATGGCTTCTAACTGTCAGGGTATCCCTTCTGGTATCCCGTTTCTTACTGTGATGTTGTAGTCTGTTTTAAACGTCATTATTCCTCTTTTCTTACAAAGTTTCTGTGGCATGGGTTGTATTGAATTTGGCATTTCAATTACTGTTATTGCTCCTGTGAGCATCACAGGAGCACAAAGGCCTTTCCAATTCGGGGACAGCGATGACAGGAGTTTCCTTTTTTGTCCGCATATCCAAAAGATGTCAGCTAAGGGTACCGTTCCCTTAGCTAAATTTGGAGTAGATACCCATGAAGCATGGGTGAGATTCAGTCCAATTACAGACCCCCCTGTGGCCGGTACTATTTGTTCACACTGTATGCCTGCTGCTGGCAGGGTGTGACAGATGGTAATGTTCCATGCTGTTTTTGGCCGGTTTGTATTCTTGCTGCTTTTGCATACACTGTATGTGGTGTTTTGGCTGGGTCGTCCCTACCTGCCAATCGCTTATGTATTGTGCTACTAAGCCTTTAGCTATACAGAATGGGTGTATCATCCCTTTCTCTATTTTAATCATAGGTGGAACGGTTCCTTCTGTACTTAGGGGCACTGGACAAAGTTTACTGTCGGCAGCATATTTTTCATCACCTACTGCCATTTTCATAACACATTGTGTATAGCATTCTGCTTGGTCTGAGTTATGTTGGGGACTCCTATAACAGTTGTTGATATCAGGTAGGGGTTTAGCCTGAGGTATCACACCTTTCCGGTGACAGGCTATGCAAGGCTTTTCACTGATCTGCCTAGCCGAAAATTTCAACCATTGGTAAAATAAATTGGTCTTCAACCCTTGTGTGCGGGCTAGGTCTGTACTGGGATCCCATCTCCCTAAGTGACTGCTTGTTTCTAGGCTTCTAATTGTCCTCTTTTTCCTTGGTTTGATTTTTACCCATTTTGTGGCTTCATGTACTGTAACAGTTACGTCTTGCTTGGTTTCCCTGCATCCTCTTTTATCACAAATTACCTCTATGTTGAGTGTTCCCTCCTCTTCACATTTGATGCTAATGGCTTCGCCTAATATGTAATCCCCCAGCTTTCCCTGTATTCCTATGTTCTTGTAGGCTTTTGATTTAATGTATACCAAATTATATGTTTTTCCTGTGTTTAGAATGCCTTGTTTAGCTGCTATTGCGGCCATGGCCACGGCACAGTCCGTTGTATGTTTTGGATGTCTATTCTCTCCCATACTGACCACCAGTAGTATTGTCAATCCCTTGAATAATTCCTTAATCATTGCTCTGATGACTGTTGAGATGTGCTACTAGATGTGCTACTAAGTGAGCCGTCACTAGATGAGCTGTCACTAGGGATGTGTGGTGTATCTGTGCTTTGTCTGGGTTGTACTTCCTGCGGTTCTTCTGTCGGTAAATCTACTGAGTTGCTGTCCGAGTCTGATGTCTCCTGTGGCCTGTCTATCTGTCGGTCTGTATTTCTGTCTGTCTGTTGGCCTGCGTCTCCAGTTGTTTCTGAGTCTGCATCTGAGTCTGTCGCTGCTCTATCTGGCAGGGATCCACTACTCTCTGAAGCTGTGCGTTGTCTTTGTTCAATCAGTCTCTGTGAGCGCCTTGGCCAGTGTTCGCCTGGCTGCAGGGAGGCGTGGCCTTCCCTCGGTGCTTCTTCTGGCTGCAGGGAGGCGTGGCCGTCCCTCGGTGCTGCTGTAGGGTCTCTGGCTCTGGCTTCTCCTGCTTCCCCCCTTGGCCCGGCGGCTCTGCCAAGACGAGCTTGCCGAGGCCGCAGGGGCGCTGGGCCACCAACCCTACAGCAGTGGTTTAAATGAAACCGTGTCCTTACCGTCTACTTTGACTGCTGTACGTGAGGCAAGAATAACTTTAAAAGGACCTTCTCGGCAGGGCCTGTCCCACTTCTTTTTGAACACCTTGACGTAAACCAGATCACCAGGCTGGATGCTCTGATTTTCAAGTGGAATCTCTGCTTCTCTGTCTTCTGTAGCACCTTTGACCTGCAAAAAGATAGTTTTGTGTATTTGGGTTAACTGTCTCAGATAATTATGCCATTCGTCTTGTAGCTGCTCCAGCGATGGTCCTTTGTAGGGTCCTCTCAGGTATGGAATAGGCATCGGCCGACCTGTAAGAGCTTCAAATGGTGTCAAATGGGTTAGTCGGTTAGTTTGTGAGCGCATTGACAATAAAGCAAGCGGCAACGCATCCAGCCAGGTTAGTTTGCCATTGCTGTCTGCTATGATTTTTGCTAGTTTGTTCTTTAAAATGCCATTAGCCCGTTCCACCGCCCCATTTGATTGGGGGTGATAAACACATCCAAACTTCTGTTTGATACCCAATTGTTTGAATGTTTCTTGTGTAACCTTGGCTACAAAAGCCCTACCGTTGTCAGATGAGATAGTATCTGGAATGCCAAATCTTGGAAAGACATCTCGGCACAAGAATTTGGCTACCGTTTTATGGTCTTGATTTGCAGAGGCTACTGCCTCAATCCATCGGCTGAATCTGCATATCACTACCAAAACATATCTCATTCGTTTAACTCGATTTTCAGCTCCCATGTCTATGAAATCCATCATAAGATGTCTGAATGGCCCATCAGGGACCGGAATGTGGGCTAAAGGGGCTGTGAATGATTTCCGGACATTGTACTGTGCACATACCTCACACTCATTCAACAAACGGTCCACTGTTGCTGCCATATATGGTGACCACCAGACAGCTTTTAGTTTGTTCATAATTTGGACTCGCGAACAATGATCGGGTCCGTGGGCCCAAATGATTGCATGTCGTAATAAATTGGTGGGTAATACAAAATGTCCATGACTACTGCGCCACAGCTTGTCCGCTGGCCCCTGACTGCGTGTCTCAACAGCGCCTCGTTTAACCCACATTCGTTTTTCTTCTCCACTGGCCCTACTTTGAGCCACTATCAGTGCGTCAAGTGAAACCAGTGGGGCACAATCTTGGATGGTTAGCAGGGGAAACATATTTTTCTCCTTGTGCTCCTTTGCGAGCTGCGTCATCTGCTAGGTTGTTACCTTGAGCTATGATGTTATTATTCTTTTGATGACCTGCACATTTAATGATGGCTACCTCAGACGGTAATTGGAGAGCTTGTAACAGTTGGGAAATCGCTTCTCCATGAGTGACAGGGGTGCCATCTGCTCTCAGGAATCCCCTTTGTTTCCAAATGTTTGCATGTACATGACATACGCCATAAGCGTAGGCTGAGTCTGTGTAGATATTAACACGTTGATCTTTAGCTATCTGGCAAGCCATAGTTAAGGCTTTGATTTCTGCCAGTTGGGCTGAACAAGGCTGATCAATTCCTTGGGACTCCAGTAATTCAAAGGTTTCGCCATCCGTGTTTAGTTTAACTATCCCCATACCCGCATGCAATCCCGCGGCATCCCGAAAGCATGAGCCATCCACGAACAGGGTTAGATCTGCATCTATGGCGTGATTATACAAATGTTCTCTGGCTCTCAAAAATTTCTCTGTCTCTGCCACACAGTTATGTGGAGTACCATCTAACGGTGTGGTCAATTTGGTGGCGGGATTCACCGTGTGACAACGTTGTATTGTTATTTCTGGAGCGGACAACACAACTTCATATCCAGTGCGTCTAGCTTGTGTTAAGACAAAACGTTGACTGGTTAGCAGGGCATGTAACTGATGCGACGTGTACAACGTTACTGCATGTCCCATGATTATGGATGATGCTTTTTGAAATGCAAAAGCAGCTGCTGCTAGACCCTGATAGCATGGTGGCAATCCTGTTTCAATGTTGTCAAGCTTTGTACTATAATAGGCCAATGGTTGTTTTCCTTCATTTGTTTCCTGCATTAGTACAGCACAAGCATATCCAGTTTTTTCAGTAACATACAAATGGAAAGGTTTCCCATAATCTGGGTTACCTAACGCGGGAGCAGATTGCATGTCTGTTTTTAGGGCCTCAAAAGCTCCCGTTGCCTGATCTGTCCAGACGAGGAGAGCTGCATTGCTTGTTTGCCCCACTGCTCTAATCATGGCACGCAAAGGTGCAGTTTTTATAGCATAATCACAAATCCACGGCCGACTGTACCCTGCCATCCCAAGGAATGAAAGCATCTGTCCCACTGTTTGGGGTTTGGGAGCCTTGACTATAGCCTCCACTTGGCTTGGGGCTATACATCGCGTGGTCCCACACAACTGTCTTCCCAAGTATTCTACTTGTTGTTTGCAGAACTGCAATTTGTCCTTACTTACTTTATGACCTCCATCTGCCAATGCATGCAATACAATTAATGAATCTTTTTCACACTGTTCTTGAGTCTCTGATGCAATAAGGAGATCATCCATATATTGCACCAATGTACTGGGTATATCAAGGTGTTGTAAATCTTCAGCCAGGACTTTGTTAAAGATGGCTGGGGACAGGTTCAGTCCCTGAGGTAGCCGTGTATACGTTAGCTGTTGTCCCAGAAATGTGAATGCAAACAAATGTGAGTCTGGGTGCACAGGCACACTGAAATAGGCTGAACACAGATCGATTACTGTGTACCATTTTGCTCCAGCAGGGATGCTTGATAGTATAGTATGCGGATCAGGTACTATAGGTGCATCCATTTCTATTATTGCATTGATAGGACGCAGATCATGTACCAGCCGATACTCTTTGGTATTGTTTTTAGGGATAGGATAGATAGGAGTATTGCATGGGCTTGCAGTTTTTATTAAAACTCCAGCTGCCATTAGTCCCTTAATTACTGGTTTTATGCCTTCAATAGCCTGAGGTTTTAATGGATACTGCCTTTGGTGAGGCAGTTTTGCTCCCGGTTTTACTTTTATTTTTACTGGTAAGGCTGTTTTTACTAGTCCTACATCCGTTTTGCTTTTGGACCACACCACTGGTGGTATTTGCTCTAACAATTTCTCTTGTTGGGCCGATAACACCATCTGTCCCTCTGGTCTAGGATTGAGCTCCACTTTTTGAGCTATAGCCTCATCATTTACTTTTAAATTAATTCGTATAAACTGCTGGTCTTTTGACAGATGTACTTGTGGACTTTCCATGTTTTGCCATTCTTCAACTTCTGAGGCTGTCTTTACCATTGGACCTAGGTCATGGGATTCGTACTTTTCTGAGACTAAAAGGGTCACATGAGGCATGGCATTCGGCACTTGATACCATTGTTGTTCAGCTGAAGTTAGCTTGACAGAAGCTGCGGCCCCTTGGGGGCCTAAATAAATTTCTGTGGTGGTTATGTGAAACAGCCGTTGATTCATCAATGCATCCCAGCAGCATGCATAGTCAGTTTGTTCTTGTTTGGCATCGAACATCAGGGTGACATGTAAAGGTAAACTAGGTGTACATACTGCTTCATAGTGTTGTTCTGCCCAGGGCTTCCATTTTCCCCATTCCAGTTGGAGATTTGAATTTTCTGGTTGTAACTTCAGCCAGTATACCATGGGTTGCACAGGTCGGACCTTATTTTCCATGTCCATAAGCACCATAATGTTGGCGAGTGCTTCGTCAGGAAAGTGTATTTGCAGTCCTTGATGGGTACACACTATCTGGGTTTGTAGCTTACATAAAATGTCTCTTCCCAGCAAATTCACAGGTGTATTTTGTGAGTATAACAGGGGTGCTTCAATTGTTTTTCCTGCAATCGTTACAGGAAGTGGGCGTGTAAACGGTATTATTTGAGTCTTCCCAGAGAAGCCGATGGTCTTAATTACAGACCCAGAGAGGGGGAGATGAGCGCCCATTTTCCCTATACAAGAGTATGTTGCCCCTGTATCCACCATGAAAGGGAAATCTCTGTTTTGTATATTAACAGTGACGGTTGGCTCTTCCTTAGGTATCATCGAAATAGCCAATGCCACCGTTTCCCCCTCTGTCTTCTCTAGGCCCCCCTATTGCCAATAGGCAGAGGGTCCAACCCAAGGTCGGGCCGGACAATTTCTCATTCGATGTCCAGGTTGTCCACAGCTCCAACACTCATTAGAGGGTTGATCCCCTATTGGGGGTGTTGGTCCCATAGGCGGTCCCGCTTGACTGTTCCTGGGAGCTGAGTTTTGGAATCTGTTTCCAAATGAAGGTTGGCGAGATCCTCTTCGCCACCCTCCTCTTTGACCTTGAAAGTTCCGTGACTCTCCTCTCCACCCATGACTGTAGGTGGGTCCATTTCCGGGTGTGCCAGTGCTATGGTAGTGATAGTGATGCTCCACTGGTGCTGAGACTTCTCCTGCAGCAGTGCTCCCTGCTGCTCCTTGGGGGCTCTGTGTGGCTGTTACCACAGGTGCCTGTATGGTGGCAGCAGTGTTTGCCGTAGGGCCTAGGCTTGCCGACTCAGAAGGAACAGGGGTCATCATTGGTGCCTGGGTCTTTGTTTTTTCTTTCTTGACTTTGGTTAGCTCTCCCAACTGCATCTGCACCAATTTTTTTTCGTCAGGGATTTTGCTGCATCTTCTTCTTTTTGTTTTTCTTTCTTGTAGATTTCAAGATGGTGACAAATATGCTCAGAGTATAAAGCCCAATTCATTTTCGATAGTCCCACGACTCCATCTAGGGCTTTCTGAACCTCATCTGGTAGAGCCTTTTTTACAGTTATTTTAAACAGGATTTCAGTTGCTGGAGAATGGTTCCATGCATTTCCTGTTTCCTCCGCCCATCTTTTCTGGAATCGGTGCAGGAACTTCTTTGGGCACTCTTCAGGTGTCCACTCCTCATCATCCAATTTAGAGGGATCCAAGACCTCAGGGTACTTTCTTCTCAGTCCTTCCCACATGGAGTTTCTATAGCGATTAAAGGGGACTTCATCATGTTGATTTGTGCCCATCATTTGTGTTAGTCCAACCTTTCCTGCTAATTCTTCAGTGTCATGTTTTCCCATGGCATGCATTAGCAAGGCTTTTATGTCACCTAAAGACAAGGTTACCCCTGCAGTGCCTTCTTCTAAGGCAGTTATCCATCTCCCAGCTCCTTGGGTGATGTCTGGCAGTCTGTTGGCCAGCCCCACCATGTCTGTCCAGCTCCATGGGGTATACACATGATGACCATTTCTAACCACCAATGGGCATATGAGGTCTTTGTCCTCCTCTTCTTCTGTGCGGACTCCATACTGTCTTCCAGATCGAGTGCGACTGACTGGTTCCAGGCAGTCCATCCAGTCGGTTATATTCTGTTCTAAAGCCGCTATGTCTTTGGCTACACATTGTTGTCTTTGCCTGAGTCGGGCCTCTTTTGCAGTCTCAATGATGATCTCACCAGAAATTTTTCGGGTGGGTGGCTCTATAATGTGATTCCCTTGATTGGGCGTCGACTGTTGTAATATTCTTCTTTCCTCGGCGTCCCTATGTCTTTGTATTCTTTCCTTTGCTAGCCGAAGTTGCTCAGCTAGTTCTTCATTATCTCTTCTGGCCAGATCCAGTGTGTCACAGAAGCTCTTGTGCCACTCTTCGGAGCCTCTATAGCCTGTGAAGGTCCAGTCGGCTGACTTATGGTGGGAGGGGACGGTTTTCAGTGGACCTCGATGTGCAGGCGGAGCCTTCAGGTCTCTCTCTTTATCCTCGTCTGCCTCCGTGTCACTGTTATTTGTGGCCTCCCCTGCTGGTCGTGGTGAGCGACCACTTACTTTCGGACTTGGAGACCTTGTATGATCCATTTGACAGACTGAGGACCTGTCTCCTTGTGGCTCTCGAGCTTTTAGTGTCAGTGTGAATTTGCCCTCCACATCCATGCCTTGGTCCTCTTCACGAGTTCCTAATACAAATTGTCCAGCTGTCTTCCCCATATCATGACGTTTATATGGGGGTGGCTCTGCTTCCCAGCTCGGTGCACTGGCTTTAGTCTCTTTGGATCTTTCCTCTGTCATTTTTTCTCTTTTCTGCTGTAGCCTCTGTGCTTCCTGCTTGAACAAGGCCAAAACTTCTTTTTCTTCAGTGCGTTTTTTTGTTGTTTTTTACATTCTTCTGCTGATCTTTAATTTCTTTTTTCTGTATTTCTACCGCAACTGCTTCACACATCACCGGATCAAATGATCCCACCAAAGGCCATTGCCTGCCCCCATGTGACCTTTTGTGCCACTTTCTCATACATTGGTTGGCCTTAGTGCGTTTTCCTGGATATTTTCTTAGTACTAAGTCTAGCGGGGTACTTTCCCGACCTTGACCTTGAGAGTTACCCATGTAACCCTGACAAACGCTATGTGAGGTGTTTCTATGGTGTTCTGGTAGTCCCTCAGGGGCTGTCCTGATCCAGACCAATAACTTGCTGGCTGTAACACCTGTTTTGTATTTTAAACCCTTAAAAGGATTAAATTTCCAACTGCTATGCCCGTCTTCTTTTTCTTTAACTAAATATGAAAATTTACCTGTTTCCCACCGAACCTTCCTTGGGACCACAGTCAGAGTCAACCTAGGAAACAGTTCTTCACCTGGATCGGTTGGTAGTGTTACTAAATGATTTAATGGTATGCTAAGTTCTTTATTAGGGTCAGCACAAAGCAGCTCCAGCCACGGGGTTAAACCCTGATGCCACAGACGTCTTATCAGCAGCTCCCAATTAATTAGAGGGAATTGTTCTTTCTTTTGCTTCAGATTGATTACCTTAGTAATCTGCCATAATTTCTGATTGATCTCTTGTTCGTCCTGCCAATGTTCTGCTCCTACCCTGTCAAAATAGGTCCTTTCCAGCCAAAAATGTGTCCTGATTCCCTGGGTTTCGATGTCTCCGTCAGTCAAGTAATGTTCTGGGAGTATTATTTCATCATCACTTAAGTCTCCCATCAATGACTGTCCCAAGCATTGATCAGTCTGTCAGCTTTTTCACTATAATCTAAGCTTTATCTCTTTTGATTTATAACCAACTTTATTTATTTAATCCTCTTACAACCCTAACACCTCCTAATGTCTTTGCTCCCGACTTTCTATTTCCCTTCTAATTTAATTTTTTTTTTTTTTTTTTTTTTTTTTTTTTACTTTCTGCTTCTCGTCTTTTTCTGCTATGTTTGTTTATTAGTTTTCTCTCTTTGAAATAATATCTACCTTCTCTGTATTTACATAGCACTCTTCTCCTGTCTTTTTCTTCACTGTCTGTTTCACACTTTCCTCTCTGCCTGTCATGCACCTCCCAAGTCCTCCTGTTGGGTCTAAATACCTCCCCCTCGTACTCTTTCACATTAATCTTGTATGTCAGCCAGCCTGCAAGTTCTCACAGCTTTACACAGATTACTCTCCACTCTCCCACACACCAATCTTCAAAAGCTTTATACACAAAAATTATTAAAAACAACTTTCTATATATCTCTATCTAGACTTCTGCCACTTTTCACTCCGCGGCTTTAAACAACCTTTTTATTCACTTAACACCAATGTGTTCTGTTTAAGCATGTATCTCTTCTTCACGTTAGCTTCTCCGGCGCTGTCAGCAACTTCATATATTACTTTTTTCAAGCCCTCTTTGAGCGTACAATATTTCATTTACTTCTACGCCTTACCGCGCCTCGCGTGCGTATCCTGTGCTTAATATATTATTTTCCACCAGCTCCTTTCTGAGCATACAATATTTCATTTACTTCTACGCCTTACCGCGCCTCGCGTGCGTATCCTGTGCTTAATATATTATTTTCACAAGCTCCTTTCTGAGCATACAATATTTCATTTATTTCTACGCCTTACCGCGCCTCGCGTGCGTAGCCTGTGCCTTTCTGCACTTTCTTCTACCTTTTTTTTTCACTTACTGAGCTCCTCGTGAGCTTAATGTGCCTTTGCACTGAAAATATTCTCTTTTTCTTTTCTTATAAAAAAACTCATATTACTGTGTACTTAATTACTTATTCTTCTCCCACGCCCCACAAGCGTGTATTTGGTGCCTTACTGCACTATTTTCTGCTTCATTAATTCTCATGTATTCTGCACTAACTCTCTATTTATTTTATTATTTTTTTATAGTTTTTCTCTTTTCTTAAAAAATGACGTCCTTTATTGAGCTCTTTTACTTACTGTCAGCTGTGCTTCTTTGCACTTTTCTCTTTAAATCTCTTTATCACGTACGGTATTTCTACTGCGCCCCCTCAGGCGCTTATCTTGTGCTTTCTCTGCACGTATTCTCTTGTTAAACTCTTTTTTCTCACTTATTTCACTTCAGTCTCTGTTAAACTCTTTAAATAACCTTGTTTTACCTTGTATCTATTTGTCAGTATACTCCCCTAAATTAACCCCTACAGCGCATGCTATCAGCCGGCACGTTAGTAACGAATTTCAACACCAATTATTCCCCAAGCATCCAGGTTAGTTCTCCACGCACTCTTTCCGCACCAGAGTTCATGAACATTCCTGAACTTTCACTCACATAGACATTCTTTTTCCCGGGAACACACACACCTTCTGAGCATTTTATCTACAAGGCCTGATAATTTTCAATCTTATCTTTTTTTTAGTCTCTTATCAATTTTCTTAGTCCAGGTTCTTTTGGGTAAGAGGCAATTAAAAATATCACCTGTCAACTTGGGCGGAAATCCAGACTCACTCCTCCAGATCGTGCAGAAGTTATAAAAGGTTTCTGCTTACCTTTTAGTCGTGATCACTGTTATTTACGGTCTGGAGGGATGAGCTGGACTGCCCCAGGCTGCCGGAATGCCCCTGGACCCTCCTGAAGCTGGCTCGCCAAGTTCTGTCGCGGCTCGTCTTTAGTCTTCTCAGGATGTCGTCTTTTAGATAACACAAACTAATTGCAAGTGATATGCTAGAAAGAGGACACAACACTTTAGAATAATTCAGCCTTAAGCAAGATAAAATGCACAGAGTTTTTAAGTTTATTTAAGCCTTCGACACAAAGCTTAGACAAACTGAGTCCTCTAGAGAGACTGAATATGACAACCGCGCTCGTCTATTTATTGGAGACCCGCGGGCATCGCTCCTCCTTCGACTTTTTATTTATTTCATTCCCAAGACATGGTTTTCTATTGGAAGCGTCCTCTAGTGAACCCTAAGCAGGTGTTAGGCCATTATTTCAATGTGACAAATGCTCCCATTAAAACATGAAGGATTTACAACTGATTTTTTTAAAAGACCTTCAGCCACAGGTGCAGCTGGCCTGAGGCCCCCTCCGCACGTGGCCTCAGCCACACGTGCAGCTGGCCTGAGGCCCCCGCACGTGGCCTGCGGGAAAGCACCTAAAAGGCCTTGGAAAGCCCCTGACAGACTAAATGACTAATAGAGCCCTTTTTTTGGGTTGAACACCTGCTAGTTCAACAAGAGGACATACAGTTCGGATCAGGACACTTGATAGTTCATCACAGTTCAAATATGGACCTAAAAATTCTTCTACAGCCCCTTTCACATTGGCGTATTCGTAGAGCTGCTCATTGCAGCGTTATCATCTATGCTGGGTTGATCAGCTGTACGCCCACTTTTAGCAGCTCTATGTGGAGTTTTTGCTCCGTACGCAGCAGTATGTTGAGGGCTACGTGCGTAGGACGTAAGAAATTCAACATGTTTAATTTTTTTCGGCATAGAGCGCTGGACGCAGTTTTAAGCAGGTCTGCGCATCACAGCGTTACTGCATGCAAGTCTGTGTAACACTGCACTTCTGTACACAACCAAAAACTGAGTGCATCAGCTGGAGAACATGAGAACATGAGCACACAGCCCACAGCACCTGTGTGTTCAGAACAGGGAATCGAACCTCAACTCAGAAATCCAGAAACACAACAGAAACAGCAGGTCGGTCGCTCACTCCCTCACTCTCTTCCTCTGTGTGTCTGATCAGACCTGTGACTTTAAAATAAAAGCGCACTCGCTGCATGTTGGTGCGACCATCAGACGACCTGATCGATCAGGTCTGATCAAATCAGCGAACCTGATCGGAGCAACCGGAGCTTTAAAAGTTTAACGAGTCACAGCGTTTTGTTCAGGGCAGTCTTTACCACAGTCAGACTCGGCAGCATCTGGACACAATAAAAGTGATCCACCAAGACAAAATAAAAAAAATGTTAAATGACTGTTTTTGCTCCGCACTGTACCTGCAGTAGAGAACAGAGCGCACTTCCAGAGGCAGAAAATAGCACTGAACTGGTTTAATAGCGGCATGGTACACGCGACTGTGTGCACATTAAAATGCGAACACGCAGCTGCAAGTATGAAACAAACACTGAAAAAGGCTGAGTACGCGTGCATTTCAGGTGTATTTAAACGAAACAACTCTGCAATGAGCACCTCTAGGAATACGCCAATGTGAAAGGGGCTTTAGTTGCTGTATACGCTACAGCTATGATGCCCAACAACATGCTTGGAAGACATTTGTTGTAATTCTGTACCTGAAAATCTCAGAAATGAAAATACACTATTTTGTTTCAAAAACAATTTTTCAAGAATGTGATTCAAACTGCTGGGAGTATTTGCTTCTATGTTCCATCAATTGGCTATGCTTTTGAACTTTGATCAAATCAGTATTTGAACTTTATCAGGGTTCTGGCTGTTGCCCAACTCAAATAAATAAATAAAAAAATACTTGTGGCACCCTACAACTCAATCACGGAAAGCAGTTGAAGATTTATGTACTTGTGGCACTATTATGTTGCTGCCCTGGTCCCCATCTCCCTCTGGTATCACTGGGTGGGATCTGTCCTGTTCTCATCTCTCTGCACTGCTTTCAGTTTCTTCACAGCCCTCACAGTATTTAGGTTCCTGCTTTTCCATCACTCAGTTTGTTATGATATCACAAAAACAAGAAGGGGAAAAAAAAAAAATAAGACAGAACATAGCAGTAACAAATGTTTGCAATCAACAACAGTGATAAATGGTAAATGGACTGCAATTATATAGCGCTTTTCCATCTGCATCAGACGCTCAAAGCGCTTTACAATAATGCCTCATATTCACCCTGATGTCAGAACAGGTCACACAGTAGTAGATTTCTCAAACCCAACTCTGAAACAGCAGGACCACAAATGTTTGGTGAACATAATAGAAAGACATGACCACAGCATTGGGATATTACAGCTGTTCAAATAGTTTTAATGCAGCTTTTCATTGCATTTCTGGAACACAGTGCATTACTTTGGCATTTTAATTTTCTCACTGGAACAACCTTACAAATGTAATTAATACAACATACTATACCTCAAATAAATACACAGTAAGTGCTTTATAAACAAAAAGTTATTCTTTTAATGCAAACCAAACAAGCTGAAGTGTCAATTAGCAAAAAATGCTGCCTGGACAATAACAGTTATGATCACATTCAACAAAGAATATGTACATTGTCTAGAAATAAAATTTGGACAAACTGAAGGCATATATATATAAAACTACACAATTTGCAACTTCTTTCTTCTCAATTAATTGATTGAAAAGAATGCGGGCAGATTGGACGTATCAATTAAATCCTCAGAATCCAGACAAAACTTTCAGAATTACATAACTGAAATTGGGATCAATATCAAAACAGGCAACAATCATAAGTGTTTGACACTAGAAATAAGCAGTGCAAGAAAGCTTAAACAAGTAAATCATGAAAATTGCTTCATTCTTCGACAAACAAATTTACAGAATAATGACTTTTTTTCAGTGCTACATATTCTAGAATTGAATGAGACAAATTACAAGACAAAATTGTGTAATAGATGTGTAATATACAAAAAGAGTGCAAGGCAAAACAAGCAAATTGTGAAAATTGATAAAATTGTTTTTAACTTCAGTTTCAGAAATGTTCACAATTGTAAAGTGCAAATAGCAAACATATCAACTACTGACCAATCTTTACTTCTCATTAATGTCAGTTGGACCTGTACAAACTTAATCCTGAGTTGTCACGCTTCATGCTTTAAAGGCATTTGTTATATGTACTGTATGCATAATTTTTACTTCATGAGTTCCAAAGCAAAAAAAAACAAAAAACAAAACACACACACACAGCAAAACATACTGTATATAAATCAACCAAATCAGTATTACAGTCCTGTAATACTGTAACAACTTTTTCTTCTACGCATTTTGGCACCTTCATTTTTGTGTGGCTTTTTACATCCTGTATACAGGCAACGTGTCGGAATGTGACGCTAATTACTCTGTACTCTAAGCTTGAGCTTCACTTCAAGCTGGTAGACCTCTTTTAGGCTCATTACTCAACTTTGCTGATGTCACACCAGATTAATGTGCAGAAGCTGCATTTATCAACACTCATTTGCTAATATGCTGGAAACCTTCCATTTGTATGATTTCAACACCTTTTGCATGATCAATGCCTTACAGGGGATATACCCCACCTTAGGCCACAGGACTGCTGGGATAGCCCCCCCCACCCCCCGTGACCCTTAATTGGAGTAAGCGGGTTTAGAGAATAGATGGATGGAATTTAAGATCAACACCATAAAAGCAGATAATGAACACCAGCAAAGTGTTTTCTTTGTTTCAAGAAAAAAATATGCGAAACAACAAGGATGGCTTCTCAATCATAAGATAACAAAAATCTGAGTTTTACAACACGCCGTAATAAGCAAACATTTGCAGTCATTGTTAAAACTGAAGCGTTTCATCTTATATTCAATTTAAATATAGGTTTCCCAAAAAGTGGAGGAAAATCAGGTATTTGAAAAACAAAAGAATGAGGTAATTCGGTGGTTTATGAAATCTGTTTGAAATGGATTTTAAGGCTGAGAAATAATGGCACCGCCTTTGCATAATCTGGCCGACAGCCAGAAGCCACTCGGTCTTAGCAAATATAGTAGTGTTCAGAATAATAGTAGTGCTATGTGACTAAAAAGATTAATCCAGGTTTTGAGTATATTTCTTATTGTTACATGGGAAACAAGGTACCAGTAGATTCAGTAGATTCTCACAAATCCAACAAGACCAAGCACTGATGATATGCACACTCTTAAGGCTATGAAATTGGGCTATTAGTAAAAAAGTAGAAAAGGGGGTGTTCACAATAATAGTAGCATCTGCTGTTGATGCAATAAACTCAAAACTATTATGTTCAAACTGCTTTTTTAGCAATCCTGTGAATCACTAAACTAGTATTTAGTTGAATAACCACAGTTTTTCATGATTTCTTCACATCTGCGAGGCATTAATTTTGTTGGTTTGGAACCAAGATTTTGCTCGTTTACTAGTGTGCTTGGGGTCATTGTCTTGTTGAAACACCCATTTTAAGGGCATGTCCTCTTCAGCATAAAGCAACATGACTTTCAAGTATTCTGACATATCCAAACTGATCCATGATACCTGGTATGCAATATATAGGCCCAACACCATAGTAGGAGAAACATGCCCATATCATGATGTTTACACCACCATGCTTCACTGTGAACTGTGGCTTGAATTCAGAGTTTGGGGGTCGTCTGCGGCCCTTGGACCCCCCCCCCCCCCAAAAAAAAAACAATTTTACTCTCATCAGTCCACAAAATATTCCTCCATTTCTCTTTAGGCCAGTTGATGTGTTCTTTGGCAAATTGTAACCTCTTCTGTACGTCTTTTATTTAACAGAGGGTCTTTGCGGGGGATTCTTGCAAATAAATCAGCTCCACACAGGCGTCTTCTGTCACAGCACTTACAGGTAATTCCAGACTGTCTTTGATCATCCTGGAGCTGATCAATGGGTGAGCCTTTGCCATTCTGGTTATTCTTCTATCCATTTTGATGGTTGTTTTCCATTTTCTTCCACGCGTCTCTGGTTTTTTTTGTCCATTTTAAAGCATTGGAGATCATTGTAGATGAACAGCCTATAATTTTTTGCACCTGCGTATAAGTTTTCTCCTCTCCAATCAACTTTTTAAATCACACTATACTGTTCTTCTGAACAATGTCTTGAACGTCCCATTTTCCTCAGGCTTTCAAAGAGAAAAGCATGTTCAACAGGTGCTGGCTTCATCCTTAAGTAGGGGACACCTGATTCACACCTGTTTGTTCCACAAAATTGACAACCTCACTGACTGAATGCCACACTACTATTATTGTGAACACCACCTTTTCTACTTTTTTTTTTACTAATAGCTCAATTTCATAGCCTTAAGAGTGTGCATATCATGAATGCTTGGTCTTGTTGGATTTGTGAGAGTCTACTGAATCTACTGGTACCTTGTTTCCCATGTAACAATAAGAAATATACTCAAAACCTGGATTCATCTTTTTAGTCACATAGCACCACTATTATTCTGAACACTACTGTATACTGACTGTACGTGATGTTATCACTCCCTGTGCTCATTTACAACGCCATTTTGGTGATCACAGCAGTTATTTCCATACACCTTGGTTAAAACTTTCAATCTGCTTTCTTAAACTGCAGACTTCATCTTCAACAAGTCCATTAGAAGCTTTACTTTTGTACTTTCTGGATGCACTGTATTAATACTTCAGCTAACGCAACTGCTACAGCAAATCTGATACCGATCTGAATTAGCAATGGCACAAATTTTACACCGGATACTCTTCCTGACAACTCCAGTTCGACAAGGAAAACCACAGTCACAGTTCCTGATGTTCCCCATCAACCTTCCGTCCAAGTACTAATTAGGACCTAGTCTGCTTCACTTTTGAGATGTGAGAAGGTGTGCTCAGAGCAGTACAGATGTGATGTGTTGTCAAGAGGTCCTGTCACAGCCAATCATTAACTATGCACAGTGCCCCCACCCCCCACCACCAAAAACAAAAAAACAACCAAACAAACCCCACAAAATTTTTTCCCTTGGTTCACTTTGCTTTCACATGACAACATTTATAAGCAGACCAAAACTTTCTGATCCAGGGTACAGTAGCATCTCAAGAACCCTGCTAACCAAAATGCTAATATCGAAGCTATTGGTAGTCCCAACTCCCAGCAACGTTTTCTTTATGTGAAACCATAATACAGACCGATACAAGTCAGTCTAAGTTGTTCACTCAACACTTCTGCCTTATATTTTTATAATCTTTGCAGAGTTGTAGTCATATACCAATACAAAGCCATACATTTATACATTATAACTATTACTCATACAAAGTACTTGTATAAATCGTAGAGTGGCCACATTGTGGTGTTTTCACACTCTATGGTTAAAGTCACCGTTTTCTTTTTTTGGTCTCTCACAATCAAAATGACACCTTGAAGCATCTTTCGTGTGTCAGTGATTTAAATACCCAATAGTAACATTGGGTTAGCGGCACTTGATCACCAATATGGCGCAAATTTCTATGATGCATTTGTGTTCAGCACTTTGGGCTTAGACTCGTCTTTGTTGTTGTTTGTATGATATCAGGCAAATTCAGATAATTATCCAAATTAAATAATCTTTAAAAAGGCAAACTAGATTGCATAAGTACTCATCACTGCCAATATAAACAAACACACACACACACACACACAAGTACTTTTTACATGAATATGGTTTAGAAAAGTCAGGGAATAGTACTCACCCCCACCAATATAACATGCAAAAAAACTATTTTTACATTCACTTTGCTTCAGACAAGTGATGACAGATGGGACAGTTCCAAGCTCAATTAATGAGGGAAGCCACTAATTACAGGCATGAGAGTGAAACATCTTAAAAAAATATCCTGAAAGTTGGCTGGACGTCTGGGGCCTGCTGCCGAAGCTCCTGGGCTTTAGGAAAAATTAGACTCAATTTAACCCATGTTTTGGCAGCCAGACAGCGACCTGAAGAAAGTTAGGAATACTCTGTTCATAGAGTCATAAAAAAATCTGCATTTCAGGAATAATCCTGAAAATTCTCATACCTGTAATTAATTTATTACATTAATACCCCTATTTCACAGAGCGCCGTTCCTTCTGGTGTCGCAGACCGAACAGTCCACCCATAAAAATCGGTCCGCCTTCTGCATCTGCGCATGCGTCATTTTGGACCACAGCAGCACGTCTGAGACGGGGTCTCTTTACTCAAAGCAATCAAATGGATTAATGGGATTATTAGCCATCAGATGATAAAGGTAAAACCTCTTAAATGTTTCTAAAGTCAGTTTTAACCAGGAACAAGGCCGTTTTAAGCAGAAATGAGGCGAAATTCTGTAACGCTTTGAAATGTCCGACGCGTAGTGAAAGCATCAGCTAGCAGGTTGTTTAGCCGCTGTGCTCTGATCACATCCGCCACCTTTTATGATGAAATAATGCTGAATTTATGTGGAAATGATCGTTGCACAAAAGCTTCAGATATCTGTCGCTGAGATAGATGACTGGTGTGCAATTTTCGCCAGAAATGAGGTGTTAATCTGTGGAGCGCGTCATCGATTTTTAGGGGACTGTTCGGTTGGCAACACCGATTTCGTTCCGAATAGCAAAGCAGGGTGTGTTTTGAAACATCACTGTAACTCCTTAATCCATCTTTAGTCAATCTTGAACGAACTTGGTAAACACATTAGTTACAGCCGTCATTGGCACCAGTTTTGAAGTCAGGGTGAAATTTTCGAGCTGTTCAAAAATTTCATCCTGATTCCCTAAATAGCCACCATTATACAGTCACTTCAAGGTGTTTGTAGTCTTAACAGCTTCAGTCATGTTGAAGCGTCTTTAAATGGGGTAGGGATACTTGTTTTACTCTGCTCCATTGGGGTAAAACTTTGAAGCAGAAGCAGCTTTAGTTGTGGTTCTAGCTGAGAACGCAGCCAGATGCAGCTTTTGTTTTCGAGGGTGTTGTCAGGTATATGCTTTATAAGCCAGCCAGTTGCCAGGTCTGCACTTTATAAGCCAGCCTGATAGGAGGCAAGCTGGAGGAAGCAGCACTTTTTCTGGATCGTGGGGGATCATAACAGAACTGTGCCCTGTGGAATTGGGGTATAACTCTGAAGGGTTTACACACTGTGGCTGAAGACACTGTGCAGATTTTGCCTGTTGTTTCAACAGTCATAACTTCTGGGTAAAAGCAGTGACATCAGTAGGACTCATGGCCTGTATATGACTAAAAAAACAAAATACTTCAATACCACTATTATACAAATAATGAATGTTTATGAGTTTAATGGTACAAATATTTCATGAATGGTACATTCCTTCTTTCACCTCATGAAATATTTGTTCCACTGAATGAATGAAAAAGCATTCATTATTTGTTGTATATAACGGCTAAAATAGATCTTTGTCATTTGATATTTTATCAATTTATAACCAACAGAAAAGGGACTTACATTTTAGTGTGCGTCACTGCTGCTTTAACTTCAACAGTCCAACACAAACTTTAAATAGGAGTTCTAAATCCTTCTCAGTCAACTTGCAAAGACAATCAGCTCAAAAACAATTCTGACGATGTAGTCTGTGATGCCGTGCACTGACTTCATGTACTTCCTCAGTCCAGCGAAAAATCACGTCAGAAATGTATCCAGGTTTTCATCCGAACTTCATCCTAACAGCTCTTCATGCCTCCAGATGGCTTACAGCATATTGGATTTGTTTTTAACACCGTCAATTAGCTCCTTCAAATTGTCATCCGTTAGCAAAACAAACTCCGCCATGTTTAGCATTTAGCTAAACAGATGGGACAAATAATCCATGTCATGTGACATACAAAGCACCAATCAAATGACAAGGATCCACTCAGCTGTTACATAAAATATAAAGTTATGGCAGTTGAAACAACAGGCAAAACCCACTTTGCACAGTTCAACAGCTGTGGCTGAAGACACTGTACAAAGACAAGGTTTTGCTTGTTTCAACAGTTTTAAGTTCACATTATAGTGATACTGAGGGGGAAAAACAATGTAGTCATATACAAGACACGAGGCTCATTGATGCTGGTGCTTCTACCCAGATTCTGTAGTATTAAGAGAGTCCATTGCTCCACCTGGATGGGACATCAATCCAACACAGGTTACTTCCCTTGTCAAGGTTGGTACCCAGTTAAAGCTGGTTGGACTTGAACCAGGCAAAATAAATGTCTTATCCAAGGACACAGACAGATAGTGTGACTGGGAATTGAACCCAGGTCTACATACTGGTGGCCCTAACCTCTTATTCCACAAATCTACCTGCTTTACATTTACGTATTGATAGAAATATCAACTACGAAATCTAAGCATGAGGCTTTCATGTGCCTTTGTGCAATGTCCACCTTGAAATAATACCTACAAGATCTAGGCATGAGTGTTTTTTAAAGGCACTGTGCTATGATTTGAAAATATTAAATAGAACAGATTAACATAAAATAAAAAAGGACCCAGTTCCAAACAGCTGGGTTTGTAAAAATATTTCAGAATTCCAAAGTAGGCCATGATTTAAAAAAAAAAAGGCTAGAACCCTGACTTCAAGCAAAGGCAACATCTGTGTGGATTCACCTGAGTTCTCAAAAACATCTATCTGTAAATACAGGCAGGCTATGAAGGATCCTGTTACCGATTTAGGAAAATCCACACCTGCACAGATACAGAAATTTAGAATGAGCGAGAAAGAAAGAAAGAAAAAAAAAAACAAAAACACAAACACGTGACATTATGTTAACATCTGAGATCAGCAACAGATTTTTGGTCTTCATGACTTCAAATCACACTACGGTTTACGCAGTGTATTATAATGTTTTGGGGCCCAAAGTAAGCGAGTGACTCGTATATCACTTCTGTAGCCAATATCGGTGTCCCAACAATACTCCGGTGAGAGCACCCTGCTTGGTTTGTTGAGCCACAGGTACTTGTTTAGATGACTCTCGTCATGCCACCGAGCCTCTACGTTATTTTGTTTATCCTCCATGATGCTGTGGTAGCAAGCTTTAGTCAAATCCTTCACATGCTGCCACGAGCCTCCAAAGACAGCAGCATGGTAGTAGAAATCCCCAGTTTCCATATAAGCCCTGGACTTTGGGTTGCGGTCGTAGGTGAACAGTCTCTTTGGAAGGTGGTAGTAGTAGGCATGCAGTAGAGCCACAGATTGCCCCAGAGCCTCTGAGCCAAACCTCCCTGCAAATACCTGATCCACATCAAAGCAGAAAACATGAGTGCAGTGGTAGCGGATGTCCGAGTCGATGACATCAGATATTGCCTTCATTCGCATCATTGATATGTCCTGCCACCTGGAGTGCCTCTCCACTTGGATAAATTTCAGGCTTCGCTGCTTGGCCAGCTTCATGTCTGGTACCTTTTCTGGGATGTCGGTGAATACATAATAAGTGACTGGCAAACCCACCATGAAGTGATGTTCTGATGAGTTGAGGAAATTCTTAAGGTACACATCCAGGTACCTTTGTTGTAAATGCAAAAAAAAAAAAAATTTAATTAATTACAAGGTACTAGAACCATATAACAATAAAAGTTAACATTCAGATTTCTGACAAAAGTAAACAAAGCCACCACATCACTCAGGAAAGCACGTACATGCATAAAGATGGCGGTGCCTTGGGTTTAGCATTTTTTGAGTGTTTTGGTTTCATATTATTTTATAATGATTTACCATTTTAGTATTATTTTATGTAGTCTGGCATTTTATTATAGGACAGTCTGGTCCTTCAACCCAGAAGGGTGGGTGGTGAGTTTGAAACACAACTGTCTAGTCATCTTAATATTGAAGTAAGTAAAGTAGCTTCTTTTCTCTTGCTTATAGTATGTGTTTAAATTTATTTTGTTTTGATAAAATGTATGGTTTATTTAAATTGTTATTTTTTAAGATATATATATATATATACACACACGCGCATCCGACGGATCCGACGAATGATGTCAGACGCGTCGCTTTGGAAGCGGCAAAAAAAAAAAAGGGGGGGTGGGGTTGCTATGTCACACTCTGGCCGTTTCTACAATCTGAAAAAAGTTCAGCATTCGCCATCTTGAATTTGGGTCGCCTGAACCACAAAAAAAGCTTTAAAAAACAGCAGTAGAACGATTCTCCCATCACCCTGCTGGGAGAAGCTTTTTTTCAGCTACTTTTCGGAGTGACACCGACCGAGGGAAGACTGACAACTTGGTGGGATATCGACTGAACCGCGACAGCGGGCCGATCCGCAAGGAGAAGCCGGCCTTCAGGCATTATCACTGGGCAGAGCGATGCAGGCAGCCGGGGTGATGGAGCAAACCCACTCAGTCTGAAATCTCCCACTTTTTGGATATATGCAAAGTCCCAGTTTGCCCAACGGAGTTTAGTTCTGCAGCTTTATCGAGGTGAGAATAATGTAAAAATAAAATGTGACGTTTACTGAATTGCTGTGAAGGTTTAATGATCGGCTAACATTAGCGTAACCTTTTAGCACAGTTGATCTGAGTGAACACTTTAATTTCTAAATGGTTCAGTCTTTTTTATTTTTACCAAATAAAGCTACAGCTTTTTTCAGACAACACAAAAGCTTAACTTTAAATAACTTATTTTTTCTGGCATTTTTTTCCATCGTTTTTTTCCAGTTTTTCCCAATCAGGAACATTTGCTGTGCAGACAACCAAACTTCCATTGATGAGCTGAACACCACGAAGTCCAGTCGAAAGAAAACATCTCTGCTCTTCAAAATAGGACAAATGTCTTCAGCAACACCACCAGAGTTAAAAGCTGCAGAAGAGTCCTTCATCTGGTCCCAAGAATCCAGCAGAACATCACCTGCTTCTAAATAAAAGGCTCTTTAAACAGCAACTTTTTTATTATTTTTAAAAAAGCTGTTTCATTTTACATTTTAACAATAAATGAACGGATCATTAAAAATGTCCATGAAATCAAAGTCCAAAGACGCAGTGCCTTTAATACCTATGGCATGCTCTAATCTCTGTAATAAAATTTTATGGTCAACAGTATCAAAAGCAGCACTGAGGTCCAACAGAACAAGCACAGAGATAAGTCCACTGTCCGAAGCCATAAGAAGATCATTTGTAACCTTCACTAATGCTGTTTCTGTACTATGATGAATTCTAAAACCTGACTGAAACTCTTCAAATAGACCATTCCTCTGCAGGTGATCAGTTAGCTGTTTTACAACTACCCTCTCAAGAATCTTTGAGAGAAAAGGAAGGTTGGAGATTGGCCTATAATTAGCTAAGATAGCTGGGTCAAGTGATGGCTTTTTAAGTAATGGTTTAATTACTGCCACCTTAAAGGCCTGTGGTACATAACCAACTAACAAAGATAGATTGATCATATTTAAGATTGAAGCATTAAATAATGGTAGGACTTCCTTGAGCAGCCTGGCAGGAATGGGGTCTAATAAACATGTTGATGGTTTGGATGAAGTAACTAATGAAAATAACTCAGACAGAACAATCGGAGAGAAAGAGTCTAACCAAATACCGGCATCACTGAAAGCAGCCAAAGATAACGATACATCTTTGGGATGGTTATGAGTAATTTTTTCTCTAATAGTCAAAATTTTGTTAGCAAAGAAAGTCATGAAGTCATTACTAGTTAAAGTTAATGGAATACTCAGCTCAATAGAGCTCTGACTCTTTGTCAGCCTGGCTACAGTGCTGAAAAGAAACCTGGGGTTGTTCTTATTTTCTTCAATTAGTGATGAGTAGAAAGATGTCCTAGCTTCACGGAGGGCTTTCTTATAGAGCAACAAACTCTTTTTCCAGGCTAAGTGAAGATCTTCTAAATTAGTGAGACGCCATTTCCTCTCCAACTTACGGGTTATCTGCTTTAAGCTACGAGTTTGTGAGTTATACCACGGAGTCAGACACTTCTGATTTAAAGCTCTCTTTTTCAGAGGAGCTACAGCATCCAAAGTTGTCTTCAATGAGGATGTAAAACTATTGACGAGATACTCTAACTCCCTTACAGAGTTTAGGTAGCTACTCTGCTCTGTGTTGGTATATGACATTAGAGAACATAAAGAAGGAATCATATCCTTAAACCTAGTTACAGCGCTTTCTGAAAGACTTTTAGTGTAATGAAACTTATTCCCCACTGCTGGGTAGTCCATCAGAGTAAATGTAAATGTTATTAAAAAATGATCAGACAGAAGGGAGTTTTCAGGGAATACTGTTAAGTCTTCTATTTCCATACCATAAGTCAGAACAAGATCTAAAATATGATTAAAGTGGTGGGTGGACTCATTTACTTTTTGAGCAAAGCCGATAGAGTCTAATAATAGATTAAATGCAGTGTTGAGGCTGTCATTCTCAGCATCTGTGTGGATGTTAAAATCGCCCACTATAATTATCTTATCTGAGCTAAGCACTACGTCAGACAAAAGGTCTGAAAATTCACAGAGAAACTCACAGTAACGACCAGGTGGACGATAGATAATAACAAATAAAACTGGTTTTTGGGACTTCCAATTTGGATGGACAAGACTAAGAGACAAGCTTTCAAATGAATTAAAGCTCTGTCTAGGTTTTTGATTAATTAATAAGCTGGAATGGAAGATTGCTGCTAATCCTCCGCCCCGGCCCGTGCTACGAGCATTCTGACAGTTAGTGTGACTCGGGGGTGTTGACTCATTTAAACTAACATATTCATCCTGCTGTAACCAAGTTTCTGTTAGGCAGAATAAATCAATACGTTGATCAATTATTATATCATTTACCAACAGGGACTTAGAAGAAAGAGACCTAATGTTTAATAGACCACATTTAACTGTTTTAGTCTGTGGTGCAATTGAAGGTGCTATATTATTTTTTCTTTTTGAATTTTTATGCTTAAATAGATTTTTGCTAGTTATTGGTGGTCTGGGAGCAGGCACCGTCTCTACGGGGATGGGGTAATAAGGGGATGGCAGGGGGAGAGAAGCTGCAGAGAGGTGTATAAGACCACAGCTCTGTCTCCTGGTCCCAACGCTAGACAGTCACAGTTTGGAGGATCCCAAAAAATTGGCCAGATTTCTAGAAATGAGAGCTGCTCCCTCTAAAGTGGGATGGATGCCGTCTCTCCTAACAAGACCAGGTTTTCCCCAGAAGCTTTGCCAATTATCAATGAAGCCCACCTCATTTTTTGGACACCACTCAGACAGCCAGCAATTCAAGGAGAACATGCGGCTAAACATGTCACTCCCGGTCTGATTGGGGAGGGGCCCAGAGAAAACAACAGAGTCCAACATTGTTTTTGCAAAGTTACACACCGATTTAATGTTAATTTTAGTGACCTCCGATTGGCGTAACCGAGTGTCATTACTGCCGACGTGAATTACAATCTTACCAAATTTACGCTTAGCCTTAGCCAGCAATTTCAAATGTCCTTCGATGTCGCCTGCTCTGGCCCCCGGAAGACAATTGACAATGGTTGCTGGTGTCGCTAACTTCACATTTCTCAAAACAGAGTCGCCAATAACCAGAGTTTGATCCTCGGCGAGTGTATCGTCGAGTGGGGAAAAATGGTTAGAGATGTGAACGGGTTGACGGTGTACACGGGGCTTCTGTTTAGGGCTACGCTTCCTCCTCACAGTCACCCAGTCAGCCTGCTTTCCCGACTGCACGGGATCTGCCAGGGGGGAACTAACGGCGGCTAAGCTACCTTGGTCCGCACCGACTACAGGGGCCTGGCTAGCTGTAGAATTTTCCACGGTGCGGAGCCGAGCCTCCAATTCGCCCAGCCTGGCCTCCAAAGCTACGAATAAGCTGCACTTATTACAAGTACCGTTACTGCTAAAGGAGGCCGAGGAATAACTAAACATTTCACACCCAGAGCAGAAAAGTACGGGAGAGACAGGAGAAGTCGCCATGCTAAATCGGCTAAGAGCTAGTAGCTACGCTAAGCTAGCGGATTCCCAAAAACACACAAAGTGAATAATGTGCAAATAATCCAGAGGTGATTCAGCAGGAGTGCCCCAATCAAGGCACCAAACAGGCCATGAAGCAGCACAGGCAACGCACGACAACAGCGAAGGCACGACAACGGTGCTAAAATAAAATAAAAATAAAAAAATAAAAATAATAAAAAAATAAAAACGAAAGCGTTAGCAAGCTAGTTAGCCTGCCAACGCTAATGAAAGTTAGCTGATAAAAGTGCTCCGTCGCGATGTTTCGACCGTTAGAGGTCTTCCTTAGGCGTTGGAGCACAGTAAAAAAGTTAAAAAAAATTAAAAAGGTAAAAAAGTAAAAAAGTCTTGAAAAAGACTGTTAGTTCAAGTCCAGAGCAGCAGGTAGCAGTCTCTGTGTAAACAGTCCCAACAGAGAGCCAAAATTCTCCTTCTTCTTGTAGATTCTTGTAGATAATGAAAACATTATCTTTGATAATTATCTGTTATCGGATTATAGGAAGTGTGCCCACCACTGATAACAACATTAAAGGCAATTACATATTTTGGCAAAATTACAAGTTGAAATGGCCATTAAAAAATTCATCATGAGGTTTATGTCACAGAAATCCTCCTTTACACTCACACTGCAGTCACTGTTAAATTATTTCCTGTTGCATTTATAATAAACATTTGTATTTATTTACAGTGTCTGTTTTTCTGGTTGAAATGAGATATAAATAATCTACCAGACTTTAAAAAATGTACAAGTTTCCATGTTATTTTATTTGTCTAAAAATAAATGTCCAAGGTTCCTTATGTTAAACAAGAAATTATCTAATCTGAAATACGTAACAGGTGGTTTTAATTTACAGAAGAAAGGTTTCTAAAGAACCATTTATTGATTTATTTAGCTATTTTAATTACAAATGTTCTAAATTTTTTAAACAGTAATCAGAAATTTTGAGGTAACAAACAACAACAAAAAACATTTCCAAGGATTTTTCTTCAGAAAACTGCTTCATAAATGAGCAGTCCTGTGACGCTTGTTTTGTAGAGATCAGTGGTTTCAACGCCGATCTTTTTTTTTTTTTTTTTTTAAACACCGATCCATTTTGTAGAGATCAGTATTTTCTGCCACTAGTCTTCCGTGTTTTGGCCCGACGCGTCGTTCCTATTGGACAATGCAAAGGTACGTCACAGCTCAGAGCATCAAAAGTTGGATTGGCTTGAACTTTGACTGCGTCAGCCTGCCGACAAGCGGCAGTGCGCGCTCCCGTCAGATGCGTCGGTTTAGCTCGGCTTTTGACGCAACGCATCTGACGCATCTAAAACGCAACGCGTCTCATTGAAAATAATGCTTTTTAGACCGATTTTTGATGCATCTGACGGATTCAGTGTGAAAGGCCCATAAGTGCTATCAAGTTCTTATCAAAATGGAGGGAACTATCATTTCTCTCTAGCTAACCCTGTCATGTAGCCCAGCTTTAAAAAAGTTCCCCTGCTCTGTATAAACTGCCTTAATCCTTTAGTAACACAAGTATTCATGTCACATGCATGTGACATTCTGTACCTTAAACACTTGAAATAAAATGGACTGCATTTACATAGCGAAATCACTGTAGAAATGTTGAAAATGGCAAGAAAATATGATTTCAGGTTTGCATTCTTCCTTACAAGTGCTAATGTGTTCACAAAGTTATTTTAATACACTGGACTAAATTCTCAAGTGTCTCTATACAACATTTTATAATCCCAATTTAAATTATTTTATCCCCAATTAGTTTTCCAAAAAAATTATGACATGAACAGTGAAATGTCCCTTCAGTGGTAGTGAACAATTAAAAGGTACAGTAAGTGTTGCATAGTACGTAATTCGATAGAGCCACTTTCATGTGAGCTGACCACTGACCAATGAACAACAAATGTAACATACCTGCCAACAGCAAACACGGTCAAGGCCACAGAGGTCTCCTTTCTCTTGTGCATGTGGTCGTACAGCTCTGGGTCAAACATCCCTTCCCAGATAACTGGAGCTTTCCATGACGTGCACGTCTGAACGTCACTTCTAGACCTAAAATAACACACGAGATTTGAGTACAATAATTACATTAGAAAAGTATCAAGTATTATTATAGCTGCCCAGCCCTACGATTGGACAAGAACATTTGTTTATAACTCTGAGCTACTAAACTTCTGTTTTACAAACTTAATTTGTAAGCAAACAAACAAAAAGGTAGTACATCTTAAATCCAGTTTACAGAATTAAACCTTGTTTGTAAAGCCCGACTTATGTACGTATCAGTAAGCTGATATAAGCCTTTCACAAACATTTTGGTACTTGTATCTGTGTTATTTTTGTTAATGTGAAGATATTTATTTTAACAAGTTAAACAATGCAGATATGCAGTACTAGAAATGGGGTCATCGTTAGTTTGTCCAGCAGAGGGCAATCTGACAGCTTTCTTCAAAATGCTGTAAGCATTGCTGGGACCCTCATCATCCCTTGGTCACATTAGCTACAGAGAGAGACAAAGTGACCAGGTTTTTGTGTTATCATTCATATTCTCTGAAAAATGGCCAAAAAAAAAAAAAAAAAAACTAAACTTCTGCCAGGGTATGTAAACTTTTGAGCACAACTGTAGGTGGGGTCAAAACACATGAGAAGTCTATTTTATGCATACGCTGAGTGATGCAACATTGTAATTGCCAATTCGAGTGAAGGCAGCCAGACATATCTTAGTTGATTGGTGGATATCTTTATATTTTTTCATAACAAAGCTCATGTTTGAACTGTAAAACGTCAGGCCTCAATTTGTCATAAGGATTTGATAAAATGTTTGAAACCTGACATTTTTTTATGTATACATCAGCAAATATTTGTACTGTAAATTTTTTTACCCAAATTTTGGTATCATGTCCCAGAGTCCATTGATAAGCTGGACATTTTCTTCCTCCTTCATTAGATAAATTGGGGTCTGATAAGAGCATATTTTTGTCACTATACTGATTTTGCTTAAACAACTGGCCACAGGGGTCTTTTTGAGGTAAATTCTTTAAGGATTTTGTGCTGCAACACTTCCTGCTCCCTAAAAATAAGTTAAGTCCTACATAAGTCCTGAGGCTGATTGGTACTGGTGCTTATCATATACCTATAAATGAAATGCCAATATGATTGGACAAAAAACTAAAGAATAAATAGCAATACACCCTTTTCGCAGATGGGTAATATTTTTCATACCACCCAAGTAATCAGCCAATCTGGACAGCGAAGCGGCACCACGACGAAGAGGCGCCGTCAGAGGAACTGTGAAATACCGGTGAGTCACTATTAATAATTTCTTACGTGTCCAACCTCGTAGGTTGATCGTTAAAATTAAATTTGTTAGTTCTAAAAGCCATCATAATTATTTATAGGAAAACGTTCTATTTTTTTTTTCTACTAAGGTTTGAACTTTGAGTGTTTACACAGGAGAGAAAAGTGAGAAAATGTTCAAGCCTGTTTGAGAAAAGTGTATAAAGTGTGTAGTGAGGGGTTTTACAGCCTTAAAATATCTATACATAACTGTAAAAAATAACGCTGACTACTTTGCGGATTTCGCCTATCGCAGGTTATTTTTAGAAGGTAACTCCCTTTCGCGGCCTCGCAGTTTTGCGGATTTTTTTTGTGTGCAATTTTGCATGCTCCTTTTTTTTTTTTTTTTACAGCTGCGTCCTTATCAGGCGGGCCAGTCACGGCACCGGTCAGCATCACCGCGATTGCTCTCACTGCCTCCGATGCACTTACTGAGTCTGCGGGCTCGGTAAGCGTCGCAGTGAGCCACTCACACCGCCCCCCTGTCTGCTGTGCCGAGCTGCATTCAACTCCAACAACAGGTCCAGAGACTACGCTCACTGTTTTGATGCGCAGCGCCCGCTGCATGGTCTTGGTAACCGCAGCCGCAGAGCTCCGTGGCCATGACTTGGATTCTTTGCGGGTCCCGCATCCGTACCCCCAGAGGCAGTGACACATTGTGTTCTGCGTGCATTTATCATTTATAGGTATATGGTGTATGGTTTATAGGGTGTATGGTTTTCTTCAGGGTGTATAAAGCCATATTCATTGGTGAACAACTTGATAACTGATATTATCCTCAGATTCTGTAGCAAGAAATGGCTATGACACCCCCTGGACAGGATGGCAGTACATCACAGGTTACTTCCCCAGCCAAGTGCGGTACTCATTTACATAAAAGGTGGACTGGGACAATGCAGATACAGCATCTTGCTAAAGGACGCAGGCAGGCAGCATGACTTGGAATCAAACCCGGGTCAAGATATTGGCACTCCAACTTCCATCCAAAGCATGCATGGTTTATCCACTGCTCTGTGATAAACTATGCATAAAAACCCAACATATTATGCAGTAAAACCTGTCCTGCTCATGTTCTGATCATGTGTAATTTTTCTTTGTTCCAAGTCAAAAACATCCAACTTAGTTAACAAATACCAAAACTTTCATTTACATATTATACTCTTCAATTTCAGATGTAATGACTGTTTTCAGAGACATCCCAGTAGTTTTAGACATCCTGTGATAACAATTAGTCCTTCACATTGTACACCACTATGGTTTATCCTCTGTCAAACATTGTAGTTTTTTTTAGATGTACCGCTGAATGTAGAGGACAAAGGCGAGTCTTTTTCAAGTCAGCTCTGATTTGTTACAGTAAATATTAACACGTATTCTGCATTGTGCCTATTTGTTCTTGTCAACCACTGGAGAGCAGACTGTTGACCCAACTGCAACCTGTGATGGTGTGCAGGTGTTTCCGATAGGACAGAGAAAGAGTTGTGTAGATGTAGAAATGTTTAAAAGGGATCTTGCGGCGTCTGATCAAAGTTTTTCCCTTTTCTTTTTTTGCTAAGGCTACCGCGTGATTTAATGCTGTAAATACTGTAGAGCAAAGAAGCCAGTGTTTTGTTTTCCTCCTCAGCATTTCTGACAGTTATCACTGACAGTTATCACTTAGTCTACGTGGTAAACTTTGAGGTTGTCTGCTTGGGGGTAGGGGTCCTCTTCCTGTTTCAGAAGTCTACACTATTCGTATATTCCATCTCTCGTGGCATACAGAACTGATACTGGGTGACTGGGTCTTGTTGACTGTTGAGGCAGAATCAATGAATGCTGTAATCCATTTCTGCTAATAAACTGCCCTAAATCCTACACACTGTAGCTTTAAGGAACTGCAAACAGGAACTGTTTGCTGTGTGCATGTACACCAAACAGTAACTGTTCGATGTGTACATGCACACAAGTGGATTCTCAAATTTCAGTCTGCTAAAGGAGAAGAAGGGGTGTGTGGGCAAGACAAGGGTTTCTGAAAACAGCAATATTTTCCTGTTGCTGTTGAGAAAAACCAACCTCAAATAAGAACATAAAAGAAAAGCATAATCATGTGATCAGGGTGCAAAGCAACCAAAAATGTCCTACCAGAGATCAAGCTTGGCATCTGCACTGTAATCCAGATTCAACATGCTTGCGTTGGTCAAAGGGCACTTATCCATAGGGATGAACCCTATTAAATACCTGATGAGTACAGAGTATATTTTAAAATCTACAACAAAGTCACAAAAAGAATTTTGCAAGAGCTGTGCATTTTACATCATAACACATATGGACTCTTTGGTACTCGCCTAACAGACGAAGAGGTGAAGTAGAAAACACAGAGTGCAACAGGAAAGCACAGCACACATTTAAAAAGACTCTTTGTCTTGAAAACATGTCTGCAGGGAGGCCAAGACAACATGTAAACATAACATGTAAAAATTTAATAGACTCTGAAAAGTTATGCAAGACATGTAAAACTATACCAAGAAATTACTGGTTAAGGTTAAAGATTATCAATACCCCATGGTTGAAATGATGTCCGAGTTCCGTTGCTCTTGAAGTCTTGTTTCGACAAAGTGAAGGCAACTGTAGTTTCATTTATGAAAAGACAAAAAAAAAAAAAAAAAAGTTACACAGTTCCAATTATTACCACAAAGTATGATGTTGTACCCTCTTGGCTGCCAGCATAAACAAACAAAAAGACACTTTTGTTGATGTCTGATGCAATGGTGGACAAAGTTCAGCTAACACAGCTGTTTACACTGATGTAACGGATAACCCAGCACACACGGTATGGCATTAACCACAGACTGTAGGGCCTGAAAGCAGAGTGTTGCCATTTGGAGGTACATTTAAGTGCATTACACAGAATGGTAATGGTACTTTGGTTTGACCTCATTGCTTGCCTCTACTGGTGGTTGGCTCTCACTGCGGTATTGTATCACTTCCTATTCCGGAGCACAGCAGTGTTTTGCTGTATCTGTTAGCTGTTTAATCTGCGCAGTTAGATTGATCTAGTTACCTAGATAACGATTTGTTTCAAAGTGTAATCTTCACGTGCCTTAACTAAAGCACTCCCTCTGCTGAATCACCTCTAAATTATTTACACATTATTCACTTTGTGTGTTTTTAGGAATCCGCTAGCTTAGCACAGCTACTAGCTCTTAGCCGATTTAGCATGGCGGCTTCTCCTGTCTCTCCCGCACTTTTCTGCTCTGGGTGTGAAATGTTTAGTTATTCCTCGGCCTCCTTTAGCAGTAATGGTACTTGTAATAAATGTAGCTTATTCGTAGCTTTGGAGGCCAGGCTGGGCGAATTGGAGACTCGGCTCCGCACCGTGGAAAATTCTACAGCTAGCCAGGTCCCTGTAGTCGGTGCGGACCAAGGTAGCTTAGCCGCCATTAGTTTCCCTCTGGCAGATCCCGAGCAGCCGGGAAAGCAGGCCGACTGGGTGACTGTGAGAAGGAAGCGTAGTCCTAAACAGAAGCCCGTGTACACCACCAACCCGTTCACATTTCTAACCGTTTTTCCCCACTCAACGACACACCCGCCGAGGATCAAACTCTGGTTATTGGCGACTCTGTTTTGAGAAATGTGAAGTTAGCGACACCAGCAACCATAGTCAATTGTCTTCCGGGGGCCAGAGCAGGCGACATTGAAGGAAATTTGAAACTGCTGGCTAAGGCTAAGCGTAAATTTGGTAAGATTGTAATTCACGTCGGCAGTAATGACACCCGGTTACGCCAATCGGAGGTCACTAAAATTAACATTGAATCGGTGTGTAACTTTGCAAAAACAATGTCGGACTCTGTAGTTTTCTCTGGGCCCCTCCCCAATCGGACCGGGAGTGACATGTTTAGCCGCATGTTCTCCTTGAATTGCTGTCTGTCTGAGTGGTGTCCAAAAAATGAGGTGGGCTTCATAGATAATTGGCAAAGCTTCTGGGGAAAACCTGGTCTTGTTAGGAGAGACGGCATCCATCCCACTTTGGATGGAGCAGCTCTCATTTCTAGAAATCTGGCCAATTTTCTTAAATCCTCCAAACCGTGACTATCCAGGGCTGGGACCAGGAAGCAGAGTTGTAGTCTTACACACCTCTCTGCAGCTTCTCTCCCCCTGCCATCCCCTCATTACCCCATCCCTGTAGAGACGGTGCCTGCTCCCAGACCACCAATAACCAGCAAAAATCTATTTAAGCATAAAAATTCAAAAAGAAAAAATAATATAGCACCTTCAACTGCACCACAGACTAAAACAGTTAAATGTGGTCTATTAAACATTAGGTCTCTCTCTTCTAAGTCCCTGTTAGTAAATGATATAATAATTGATCAACATATTGATTTATTCTGCCTTACAGAAACCTGGTTACAGCAGGATGAATATGTTAGTTTAAATGAGTCAACACCCCCGAGTCACACTAACTGCCAGAACGCTCGTAGCACGGGCCGAGGTGGAGGATTAGCAGCAATCTTCCATTCCAGCTTATTAATTAATCAAAAACCCAGACAGAACTTTAATTCATTTAAAAGCTTGACTCTTAGTCTTGTCCATCCAAATTGGAAGTCCCAAAAACCAGTTTTATTTGTTGTTATCTATCGTCCACCTGGTCGTTACGATGAGTTTCTCTGTGAATTTTCAGAACTTTTGTCTGACTTAGTGCTTAGCTCAGATAAGATAATTATAGTGGGCGATTTTAACATCCACACAGATGCTGAGAATGACAGCCTCAACACTGCATTTAATCTATTATTAAACTCAATTGGCTTTGCTCAAAATGTAAATGAGTCCACCCACCACTTTAATCATATCTTAGATCTTGTTCTGACTTATGGTATGGAAATTGAAGACTTAACAGTATTCCCTGAAAACTCCCTTCTGTCTGATCATTTCTTAATAACATTTACATTTACTCTGATGGACTACCCAGCAGTGGGGAATAAGTTTCATTACACTAGAAGTCTTTCAGAAAGCACTGTAACTAGGTTTAAGGATATGATTCCTTCTTTATGTTCTCTAATGCCATATACCAACACAGTGCAGAGTAGCTACCTAAACTCTAAGTGAGATAGAGTATCTCGTCAATAGTTTTACATCCTCATTGAAGACAACTTTGGATGCTGTAGCTCCTCTGAAAAAGAGAGCTTTAAATCAGAAGTGCCTGACTCTGTGGTATAACTCATAAACTCGCAGCTTAAAGCAGATAACCCGTAAGTTGGAGAGGAAATGGCGTCTCACTAATTTAGAAGATCTTCACTTAGCCTGGAAAAAGAGTCTGTTGCTCTATAAAAAAGCCCTCCGTAAAGCTAGGACATCTTACTACTCATCACTAATTGAAGAAAATAAGAACAACCCCAGGTTTCTTTTCAGCACTGTAGCCAGGCTGACAAAGAGTCAGAGCTCTATTGTGCCGAGTATTCCTTTAACTTTAACTAGTAATGACTTCATGACTTTCTTTGCTAATAAAATTTTAACTATTAGAGAAAAAATTACTCATAACCATCCCAAAGATGTATCGTTATCTTTGGCTGCTTTCAATGATGCCGGTATTTGGTTAGACTCTTTCTCTCCGATTGTTCTGAGTTATTTTCATTAGTTACTTCATCCAAACCATCAACATGTCTATTAGACCCCATTCCTACCAGGCTGCTCAAGGAAGCGCTACCATTATTTAATGCTTCGATCTTAAATATGATCAATCTATCTTTATTAGTTGGCTATGTACCACAGGCTTTTAAGGTGACAGTAATTAAACCATTACTTAAAAAGCCATCACTTGACCCAGCTATCTTAGCTAATTATAGGCCAATCTCCAACCTTCCTTTTCTCTCAAAAATTCTTGAAAGGGTAGTTGTAAAACAGCTAACTGATCATCTGCAGAGGAATGGTCTATTTGAAGAGTTTCAGTCAGGTTTTAGAATTCATCATAGTACAGAAACAGCATTAGTGAAGGTTACAAATGATCTTCTTATGGCCTCAGACAGTGGACTCATCTCTGTGCTTGTTCTGTTAGACCTCAGTGCTGCTTTTGATACTGTTGACCATAAAATTTTATTACAGAGATTAGAGCATGCCATAGGTATTAAAGGCACTGCGCTGTGGTGGTTTGATTCATATTTATCTAATAGATTACAATTTGTTCATGTAAATGGGGAATCTTCTTCACAGACTAAGGTTAATTATGGAGTTCCACAAGGTTCTGTGCTAGGACCAATTTTATTCACTTTATACATGCTTCCCTTAGGCAGCACTATTAGACGGCATTGCTTAAATTTTCACTGTTACGCAGATGATACCCAGCTTTATCTATCCATGAAGCCAGAGGACACACACCAATTAGCTAAACTGCAAGATTGTCTTACAGACATAAAGACATGGATGACCTCTAATTTCCTGCTTTTAAACTCAGATAAAACTGAAGTTATGGTACTTGGCCCCACAAATCTTAGAAACATGGTGTCTAACCAGATCCTTACTCTGGATGGCATTACCCTGACCTCTAGTAATACTGTGAGAAATCTTGGAGTCATTTTTGATCAGGATATGTCATTCAATGGGCATATTAAACAAATATGTAGGACTGCTTTTTTGCATTTAACGCAATATCTCTAAAATTAGAAAGGTCTTGTCTCAGAGTGATGCTGAAAAACTAATTCATACATTTATTTCCTCTAGGCTGGACTATTGTAATTCATTATTATCAGGTTGTCCTAAATGTTCCCTGAAAAGCCTTCAGTTAATTCAAAATGCTGCAGCTAGAGTACTAACGGGGACTAGAAGGAGAGAGCATATCTCACCCATATTGGCCTCTCTTCATTGGCTTCCTGTTAATTCTAGAATAGAATTTAAAATTCTTCTTCTTACTTATAAGGTTTTGAATAATCAGGTCCCATCTTATCTTAGGGACCTCATAGTACCATATCACCCCAATAGAGTGCTTCGCTCTCAGACTGCAGGCTTACTTGTAGTTCCTAGGGTTTGTAAGAGTAGAATGGGAGGCAGAGCCTTCAGCTTTCAGGCTCCTCTCCTGTGGAACCAGCTCCCAATTCAGATCAGGGAGACAGACACCCTCTCTACTTTTAAGATTAGGCTTAAAACTTTCCTTTTTGCTAAAGCTTATAGTTAGGGCTGGATCAGGTGACCCTGAACCATCCCTTAGTTATGCTGCTATAGACTTAGACTGCTGGGGGGTTCCCATGATGCACTGAGTGTTTCTTTCTCCTTTTGCTCTGTATGCACCACTCTGCATTTAATCATTAGTGATCGATCTCTGCTCCCCTCCACAGCATGTCTTTTTCCTGGTTCTCTCCCTCAGCCCCAACCAGTCCCAACAGAAGACTGCCCCTCCCTGAGCCTGGTTCTGCTGGAGGTTTCTTCCTGTTAAAAGGGAGTTTTTCCTTCCCACTGTCGCCAAGTGCTTGCTCACAGGGGGTCGTTTTGACCGTTGGGGTTTTTACGTAATTATTGTATAGCCTTGCCTTACAATATAAAGCGCCTTGGGGCAACTGTTTGTTGTGATTTGGTGCTATATAAATTGATTGATTGATTGAATGTCAGAGGCAGCCAAATGGGCATGGATAAAATAGAAATAATGTCCAAATGGTGGTACAAGTAGAGGGCTGGTACATTTCCTTGTAAAATAAGTACTTTGGGCTCTTTGGCACGAGGTTTACACCAGATGCCCTTCCTGACACAATATTACATGGAGAAAGGACAGGGGTGGCCTTGAACCGGGACCTTACTGCATTGGAAACAAGCGGACTTAACCGCTTGGCCGCCACCCCTGCCCTGGTACATTTCATTGTCCAGATTACAAATATCAGGTTTCTGGTCCTATCTGGCCTCGTTTGTGCTGGGAATTCATCACAGTGCAACTATGACCTCCTGAAAGAAAACTGTTGTGCAATGTGTTAGTTTGTGGTAAGTACCAAAATTCACAGATGCGTAGACAGCCCCATCAGATAACAACTAATTAGTTCAGCTAACTTTGAAAACCACTAACAGACCAATTTGCTTTCACTGTATTTAGTTTAGATAGAACTTTATTGATCCCTTTGAAAGACTTCCTCAGGGAAACTGAGGTTCCAACATTGTATAGCAGCACATAGGGTAAGAAGCACACAGAGTATCAAAAGTGAAAGTAAAAAAGAAAAACAGTTTGTTCCAGTAACATTTTTTTTTGCATGAACTTTAATCGTCAATGACATTTGTAAACCCTAAAAATCATACATCTTTGTTCTTGTTGGCGTCTATTCAGTAATCCAGTAAGCAAAACTGTAACATTGAATGAAGGCAACAAGTATCCCCTTGAGGAGATCGAAGAGCAGGAGGTCAAGTCAGAACAAATGCATTAATTGGATGAAAATTAAACTGTTCAATGTAAACTATGCTTTAATTTCATTTGTTTATTTAAATATGTACATCTTTACGTAGATCTGATTTTTGCAGACTAAACCTTTTTGAGACCCTCCATGTTTGCATTTCAAATATACTGAAATTTCAGTTGTTTTCCAGGGTTTTAGAGAGGAGAAAAAAAAAACAAAACTCCAGCAGCCGTCTGAGTTCAGCTCAGACATATGGAGAGAGTTTCATACCATTAATGTCTGAAAGGAAATGCTTTTGACAAAAACTACAAATTCTGTTTATTCCTATTTATGTCCAGAGATCAAGGATCCAGTGACCAGTTTCATATTTATTTACTTTAAGACTCAATAAAATGTTGCTGACATAGGAAACCTGTAAAGCCTACTTGCTGTTGTTCATTCGGGTGCTCCCGTTCTTGTTCGGGGTCGCCACAGTGGATACAGTCAGATCCGCATTGGTATTTGGCACGTTTTACGCAGGATGCCCTTCCTGACGCAAGTCCAGTTTCACCTGGAGAAACACACAGAGCCGCTGGTGTTCCGAAGAGGTCTCCCATCCAAGTGCTAACCAGACGCTGCACTGCTTAGCTTCTGAGATCTGACGGGGCAGGTTGACACAGAGCAGACCGGCTGCCTGTAAAGCCTACTTGTAGTACACAGAAAATTCACAAGAGGTATCGATAAGGGAATCGGATCGATAAAATCTTATCAATACCCATCCCTAAGAGGGATATAAATGTAAAATGTTACTTTGGCCCCAGTCTCCCCTACAATACTCGCACCTGGAGCACTGCTGCACGGCTGTGCTCAGACTGGAGCACTGTGACTTTGACACCAGCATAAGTTCATCCCAACGGAGCGGACGACGTCTCATTTTGGGGAAAAACAGCTTTGGTTGGCTGTAGTATGCTGTCTGTTTTTACAACGTTTGGAAAGAGGTGACATTTGATTTAAAACAGCAATTCGCTTTGAAGTTATGACTGATCCGTCTGCCCACCTTTACTCGGCAGAGAGCCGCAGCAAATCCCACAACACACACACACACACAGACACACACACGGGGCGGATGATATTATTATTATTTTCGTGAGGGACAGTAACTTCAGTTTAAGAACCAGAGAAGCGGGAGATATTAATGTTCCAATCCAGGGCAAAGAACCGCGTCGTTGGCTCCCCCACAAAAAAGGCACGTTAATGACAAATGAATAGGAACTGTCCATGTGAAGCAGTGGATAATTCTTGCAGAAAAATAGTCCCGTTTAGAGACTTTAATCATCAGAAAAGGTGAGTCAAGACTGACATCTTTAATCGTGGACGTGCGGCATCTAATCAGAACCAGTGGGTCCAGCAATCAACGTAGAGAAATTATTTTCCGCTTACACAACCTCAAAAACAACGCAACAGCCCAACTGCAGTGTATTTTTTTTTTTATTATAACAGTGTAACAGACCATTACGCTGTTATAATGCTGGTGAGAACCCTGTACCATAACCATAATATGTTAAACTAAAACTATCAGTGGGAGCAGCAATATGTATTGTAGCTGACAGTACAGTCGAAGAACTGCTGGCACAAACACATGACAGCTGGACTGGATGTTGCATTTCTTCTTGTGTAGTAGACAAAAACGAGAAGGGAGTTTTTGTTTATTTTTTATTTCTTGCAAAACATTTACGTTTCATTTTTATTCGGCAACAATAACGCACATTTGCACAGTTTTAGTCAGTGTTTTTAGAACATTGGTGCTGTCTCGTCATTGTCTCGTCTTAGTCAAGGGATAAAGGGTTGTTGATGAACATATTTCGTCTGATTTCGCCTGACAAAATTAACACTAACTGGGAGTAACTAGGGAATTAAGGGGCTTACCTAAGAGCCCTAGTGATTTTCTGGTCAGGCCGGGATTTGAACAGAGGACCCTCTGGTCTCAAGTCCAGTGCTTTAACCACTAGAACATCACCTCGTCTATCATGCTTCGTATCCTTTGGACTTGGGCTCATACAGATACGAGGGGAATGATGGAGGGTGTGATACATAAACAGACATGTAATAAGATATTTATCACATATTACAACAAAAGAAAGAACAAGAACATTATAATTATTGTCAACCCCATTTGTCAAGTTCCACCGGAGAAAGAACAAGGAGCCCTCTCTTCTCCTTCTTGGTTCCACTCAGTCATTCAGTGAACAAATTCACATCACTCTCTGTTTTCCTGGTGGTGTTCTTGTTCTTATGTCTCTCCATAAAGTCATGAGTGTCCTCTTCACTAACTTCTTGATGTCTCACAACTTCAGTATGAGACTCAAGTTGTAGAATTTTCCTTGCAAGGGAGGCTAAAACGCTCTCACCTTGATCAGACATCTTGGTTGAATGAAATGATCTAGATCCTGTATCAGGATCCTGCACTTGTCACCAGGGTAACACAAAATGGGGGTGTGTCACTGACGTGGCCGAGAAATGGGGGCTCCTGATTGGATGAAAAGCAGGGCAATACAAAGCCTGGTATTTTCAATGTCTTTTTTTTGTATCGCCCTGTCTTAAGATTTGTATCCCCCTGATTTAGTCTACTTGTGTTTTGTAGACTTGGAGAAGGCATATGATTTGGTACCCCGGGAGATACTGTGAGAGGTGCTGCGGGAGTATGGAGTGAGAGGGTCCCTTCTTAGGGCCATCCAATCTCTGTAATCGCAAAGCAAGAGCTGTGTTCGGGTGCTCAGCAGTAAGTCAGAATCGTTTCCGGTGGAGGCTGGCCTCGGCCAGGGGTGCACCTTGTCACCAATCCTGTTTGTGATATTCACAGACAGGATATCGGGGCGTAGTCAGGGGGAGGAGGATTTCCGGTTTGGTGGGGACTCAGGGTCTCATCACTGCTTTTTGCAGATGATGTGGTCCTGTTGGCTTCATCGGCCGGTGACCTCCAACACTCACTGGATCAGTTCGCAGCGGCTGGGATGAGGATCAGCACCTCTAAATCTGAGGCCATGGTTCTCAGCAGGAAACCGATGGATTGCCTACTCCCGGTAGGGAATACAACCTTGCTCCAAGTGAAGGAGTTCAAGTACCGCGGGGTCTTGTTCACGAGCGAGGGGACAATGGAGCATGCGATTGGCTGGAGAATTGGCGCAGCAGGGGCGGTATTGCATTTGCTCTACCGTACTGTTGTGATGAAAAGGGAGCTGAGCCAAAAGGCAAAGCTCTCGATCTACTGGTCAATCTTCGTTCCTACTCTCACCTATGGTCATGAGGGTTGGGTCATGACCAAAAGAACTAGATCGCTGGTACAAGCGGCTGAAATGGGCTTCCTCGGGAGGGTGGCTGGTGTCTCCCTTGGAGACAGAGTGAGAAGTTCGGTCATCCGTGGGACTCTTGGAGTAAAACACGTCCGTGTTGGAAACCATTCGGAAGATTCAGACGGCTTTCAGTTGCTTTTCAGTCGAGTGAGTATCCGAGAAATTGTGTAACAGCTGGGCATGCCACAACTTGTCCTGTGAGACTTCCAACACGGACGTGCTTTTTGTTGTGCACCATTGCAGCTCCGTCCCGACGTGCGAATTCCTCCGCACGTCTTTCATTACAAAATCTCCTGTAACAGTGGAATGTGCCGCAAAAGTGCTGATGTCCAACTCTTCCACAATTTCTCTGGTAGTCAGACGACGTCCTGGATCAACACCGCGTTCACTTTGGAAATGATCTGGTCGTATCAGCCTGTCGATGGCCGCTCGGAGCGTGGCGCGCCCTCTGCCACTGTGGGCCGTCTTTAATCCGGTTGTAATGCTCCTTAATTTGTGTGACACCTAGAGTATCCTCACCGCAAGCCGTCTGAATCTTCCGAATGGTTTCCACCTGGCTGTCTCTCACAGTTTCTGGAAAAATTTGATTCAGCGCTGCTCCAATCGCTCAGCCATTTCCCTGACAATGAAAATCCGACGAGGGGGGTGGACCAGTGCTCACTCAAAGCCTGCCCACAGGCGAATGACGCAACCAACAGGCGTGAAAAAACTCACGCATGCGCACGAAGGTTCAAGCTTGGCTGATACAAGTGCACATGATTCAAATCCAGTTTTTTTTAAAAATAAAAAGGTCGGATAGTTTTCTAACAGACCTCGTAGTCTGATTTTTCACCCCTCACTCTGACCACAGAATATTTTAGTTACTGCTTAAAAGCAACATAAAAGCTATTTCCCTCCTTTATTTTAATAAAAGAATGCTAATATTTTCATTGTGAGGATTTTTTTTCTCTTCCATGAAGGTTTAAAGCACAGCTTCTGTGAGACGCTGAATGCCACATAACAGAACAGCTGTGTCTCAATTTAAAGTAGATCAGTCAGCACAGCGGTCTAATAATAGACGGATGGGTTGACAGGGTTGCTAGTCACGTTGTTCCTGCAGTGACCAGACCAAAGTCAAATTGAACTTGGAAACAGGGTAAGTCAACCATTGAGAGCAAAACTCCTGCCAGGACAGCAGTCATTGAGAATTTGTTTGTGTGTGGCTTGCTGCACTTTAGCATGGCTCCTGAGGTGACCAAAAATGGAAGTGTGTGCACAAACAATGTTCCCAACTTGGAAGATCCAATCGATTTCTCAGTTACGAGGCCTTGCCATTTATTGATTATTTGATCGTGACATTTAAGTTAATGTTTCACTGGGTCCTTGGCCACATCTTCCTGAATAAATTGACTGGACCTGATGGTGTTCCTGGATGGGAGTTAAAACATTGTGCATGACAGCAGGGTTCTCACCAATATTTTTTAACAGAGAAATGGGATGGGGGGAAAAAAAAAATCACCTTAAAAGGCCGGGGGTTCGGGGGCCACTTAGACGGCGCATTGGTGGGGTGCTCAACGGTGTGAAGCCCCCCTGAATCTCTTGCATTATGGGCTTATAAAGGGCCTTATTTGGCATTAACTTGATTAGACCATGATATTTTTACCTTTTACATACCATGTTTCCAAAATATTGGGCAATCACGTACTTAAGCTCACAAAAACACCCAAATCATCAGGTCACAACAACATTTATTGAAACGAAAACATTTACATGTACATTTCTATTGTAGATTTGCTTAAAGAATGCTTAGGCAGTCATGTCAATTCTTCTTTTATTCATCTTGGCCCATTTATTGCAAGATGAGTTAAAACTGAATGTTTCTGCCTCATGTCCTTCAACAGAAATCAGAAGGAGGTTATCTAGGGTTTCTTCTCTCAGTCTGTTTTGGAGGGGAGTCTGGACTTTCTTCATAGTGTAAAAGCCCCTTTCACAGTCTGAAAATATCAATTATTTGAAACATCAGCCTTGGGCTGACAGTCTCATCACAGTGCAAGTGTGCACTATAAGTACACTGAACAAAATATAAATGCAATACTTAAAAGTCTTTGGAGATGGCTTATGATAGAGAAATGAACACTTATTTCACGGGCAACAGCTCTAGTGGACATTCCTGCAGTCAGCATGACAATCTGTGGCAGTTCTGGGGGGGGGGGCAGCAGGAGCCAGTGCCCCTGTAACACTGAGTCTGGACCCCCCCGTGCCCCCCCCTCCCCCGAACAGTACGCATTAAAATTGTGTCAACGCAAAAGGCGGAACTAATGCGCGTGGCTCAACATTCTAGTCGGATCCTTTAGTGTGCTGCACCACTGAAAGCGGCGGTTTACTACGAGGAAGAAGAAACGGCGGTTAGTTTTGCTGATACATGGTGAAAAAGACGAGCGCGGAGTTACCATCCACCCGACAAGAGGCTGTCAGAAGAAAGGAACGATTACCACAACGAACAATATTGTTACAAGGTAAGACATCTGGTCAAGATTTGTTGTTGGCTAACTTTATGAATTATAATAGGAGCCTGACAGACCAGGCGTTAATGCCAGCTCGAGTTGATTGCATGCTTCTAGTTAACGTTAGTTAACCTTACCACAACACAAAACCAAGCAAGCCTGCAACAGTTGCCTATTATAACAAACATTTATATACTGGGTTGCTGAAATGTTGTGTATTCCTCTCCATTGCTTTTTGTCTATAGTTCAAAATGAAGAGGAAAAAAGAACATTATGTCCTATTTCTGCAAGAAAAAGATGAAAAACAATGAGGCAGACATTGGGACAGAGCCAGATGATGGTGTTGAGAGAGCTGAAGAGAAGCAAGTTGAAAGCGTCACAGAGAGAGAGCCAGAGGACTTGGAAGACACTGGTTTTCAGAGAGAGGGCACAGAGCAGGAAAGAGAGACAGATGAAGATCCTGAGAGTGAGACACAAGAGGAGTGTGAGACACAGACAGAGAAAATATATGCATTCACAAGCACTGGACCTTCAGGTTTGTGATACTGAAAAGAACATTTGCCTGCTTAGTGTGTGTGTTACTTTTTATTTTAATGTTTATTTAACAGGGACGATACATACAACACTGCCTTTAAAAAAAATGGGAAAACGTGATGCATAGAAGACGTCTACCTTCAGCTAATTCGCAGTCTTAGTCCTTGGTCAGGGTTTAGAATACAATGGAAAAAAAATGTACTGAATACAATAAAAATACAATTAATTAATACAATTAACAAATAACATTAATAAATAAATACAGTGAAGCAATTTAGATAATAGTTTGTGTACTTAAGCAGTGTCAGTGTAATTGCAGTTTATATGCTGTGTCCATGCAGAATATATGTTTATTTAAATATGTTTGGTTTGTCTTTCTTCACAGACATCAGCAAATGTAAAGAAGACCCACCAATGCAGCCGGCCCTAAAGTTGTTTCCATAGACCTTGATGGGGGACAGGAGGAGGAGCTTCAAGGCCGCCTGGTACCACATCCACCCCTGGCTTGAATATTCAAAACAGTTGGACTCTGCATATTGTTACACTTGCAGACATTTTAACCCTCCCAATAGTCCAGACACAGTCTTTGACTCACCAGTTGGTTTCAAAAACTGGAAAAAGACAAAGAGGGGGAGGTTTGCACTGCATGCAAAGTCTGAGCGGCACAAACAAGCCATGGTTACATGGAGGGACTATCAGAGAACTACAGCAGCTAATGCAACACTGGTCAATGTCTTAAACAAGGAGCACAACAGACAGGTCAAAGAAAATCGGGAATACATAAAAACAATAGGGGAAGTGCTGTTACTTACTGCCACTCAAAACATGGCTCAAAGAGGTCACAATGAGTCTGCAGACAGATAATACAGGAAACGTCAGGGCAATTGTAGACACAATCGCTAACCACGACAAAGCTGTTAAAAAAAGGTTGACTTCCATTCATAACGCAAAGTACACAAGCAAAATCATTCAGAATGAGGTTCTGGATTGTTTAGCAGACATGGTTCAAACTGAAATTACAGAAGAAGTGAAAAACAGTGAGGTCTTCAGCATCATAGTAGACAAAACAAAAGATGTAAAGAAAAAGGAACAGATCTCTCTCATACTAAGGTACTACTACAATGGAACTATCCAGGAAAGTTTTCTCCATTTTGAATCCACAGAGAAGCATGATGCAGCAGGGCTTAGTGAGAAAATAATCCACATACTGGAAAATCATGGTCTAGAGTACAAAAAGAACCTTGTAGGCCAAGCTTATGATGGAGCTTCTGTCATGAGCGGTAAGCATTCTGGGGTACAGGCGAGAATCAAAGAGGAGGCAAAATATGCCTTTTACATCCATGGCACTGCCCACTGTCTAAATCTAGTTTTAGTAGATACAGTCAAAGCTGTCCCAGAGGTAGAGGAGTTCTTCGACTTACTAGAAAAACGATACGTGTTCACATCTGGATCAGGCTGTCCATCCTAAATGGCTAGCTATACAAAGAGAGATGTACGAAGGTGCACCAAGAGAGCTCCAGCGTTTAAGTGACACTCGTTGGGCATGTTGATTTATAGCTCTATGTAACATCATGGATAGACTGCCTGCACTTAAGCGACTACTATAAGAGATATCCGAAGAATGTAATGGTGAAAGATCTGTTGAGGCTCGAGGTCTGCTGGCACAAATAGATTTTGAATTCATAGTGCATCTTATCACACTCCACAAAGTGTTTGGAGAAACAAAACTTCTCTCCGATATGCTACAGTCTTCAACACTTGACATTTCAAAAGCTGTAGATTTAGTTTAGTAGTTCAGACATTGAATGATTTCAGGCAGGAGTCGTTTTTTGATGATGTGTGGGACAAAGTGTTAAATGTTTTTGGGCAGTGTGAACCAACACCACCAACTGCAAAACACCAAAAAATGCTAAGCTCTAAACTCAGTGAGCACTGTGTACTGACCACTGTTGGGCAAAGAGAGTCAGAACGAGATAAAGATGGGTTTTGTACAAACTTTTCTACCCTGTCATTGACCAAATGCTCAGTGAGCTTGAAAGACGATTTTCTAGTAGAAACCGTGACATAATTAATAGCATCCAGGCTCTAAATCCCAAAAAAGATGCATTTCTGAAAGAGACAGCTCTGTTTTCATTTGCTCAACTGTATGATTCAAATATTGATGACCTGGGGCATGAACTACATTAGTTCAGAAGGATCTTAGACAGGAAAATACAGACTAGGATGCAGAGACCCTCCAGTACATTAGAGCTAGTACAGTTCATTGAGCCATATAAAGAAGTGTTTGAGCTCTACAGACTCTAAAATAGCAGTTGCAATTCCAGTGAGTACTGCTTCTTGTGAACTGAGTTTTTCTACGTTAAAGCTTGTGAAAACATACCTCAGATCCACCATGAACGACGAGAGATTAAGCAATCTGGGTGTACTGAGCGTCAAGTCTAGGAGGGCAAAGGCATTGTGTCTTGACTCATTTGTTGATCGGTTTGCCAGAAACCACCAAAACCGTAGAATACAGTTGCTGTAATAGTAGGGCAGCCAATGTATTAAATTTTTTTATTTTATTTAATTTTGGACTGAGAAACTGAACTAAGGCTGCACCTAACAGTTATTTTCATAATCAGTTCATCTGCAGATTATTTTCTCTCATCAGTACAGTCTGTAAAATGTTATTATATTTTTTTATTTGTGTCTCAAAATGTAATATTTTGACCATTCACTTTGGTTATAATCAAACAGTAGTTTTATGAAAATAAAAATAAATCAAATAAGATTTTGAATCTTTGTCTTTTTTGTCCCAGGTTGAATGTGCCCCTCTGACAAAACCCCTGGCCCCAGCCAGGCCCCCTCAGTAAAATTGGTCTAGAACCGCCACTGATGACAACTGAATGCTCCCTCAAAATTTGCGACATCTGTGGCATTGTGCTGTGTGATAAAAGTTAACATTTCAGAGTAGCCTTTTATTGTGGCCAGCACCTGTGCAGTAATCACAAGAGAATTGCAATGTAGATACACAAGCATGACTGAGCCAATGTCAGGCTACAAGTTGGTATGAATTAACCTAGATAACCCACATAGGAGACAAACAAAAACGTAGATACAAGTAGGTGCCGAAGCTCTGCATTGTCGCTTGTTAAATATTTGCTTGAAAACATGTAAGTTAGCCTGGTACAATCAACGCAGAGAAATTGTCATTATCCCACTACACACCTTCAAAAACAATGTAACAGCCCAATTTGCAGTGTAATTTTTTTCAAGCATCAGTGTAACGGGCTGTAACTCTGTTATAATGCTCGTGAGAAGTATGCCATTTTTCTGCGTTATCGGCTCTTTAATGTGGGATTTTTGTGCATTGTAATTTATGCCATTGGTATTCAAAGAGACGACCTTCTGGAATCAATAACGTCAAAGCAAATCGCCATTTTAAATCAAATGACACCTCTTTCCAAACATTCTAATACTGACATCAAACTACAACACACCAACTTCCCCCCCCCCCCCAAGTACAACCAGAGGGAGCTTGTTGATGTGTGATGTGAGTTTGGTGGCAATACAAACCATAAATGTTTTTTTTTGTTTGTTTTTTTTAATCAAAGCATTTCCTTTTGGCATGGTAATTTGTTGACTGTCCCTGAGCTGCGGTCTTGCAGCCAGCTGCACGTCAAGATCAGCGTAATTCATTAAGAATGGAGGTCATCTCCATTTGCGGAAAAAAAAAATGGTTTTAATCAGTTGTCGTTTGTTGTCTGTATTACAACATTTGGAAAGAGGTGTCATTTGATTTAAAACTGTGATTCGCTTTGAAGTTATTGATTCAGGAATGATCTATCTTTCTAATTTCAGCAGAGAACTGCAGCAAATCCCACAACACACATGGAGCAGAAGATATTATTATTATTATTATTATAACTATTTTCCTTTACATGAGGGATAGTAACTTCAGATTACAAACCGGTGAACTGGGAGATATTAACAGTCCAGTCCAGGCCAGAGAACTGCATCGTGGGCTGCTCCACCAAACAGGCACATTAATGAGAAACCAACAAAACCTCCGGTGTAAAAAGGTGGATGATTCTCGCTTCTGCCCGCAACAACAGAAAAGAGTCTGACTTTAATCCACAGAAAGGTGAGCCACGATTAGCATCTTTAAATGGCTTTGATGGAGGTTGAAGAATAAACGGGACTCACTGTTTCTGATTAGCAGTGAGTCCACAATCAATGTAAAGAAATTATCATTTTCCCGCTACACACCCTCAAAAATAATATAACGGCCCAACTGCAGCATAATGGGCCATTACTCTGTTATAACGCTAGCAAGAACCCTGGACGGTGGACTGCAGCCTTCACCAGCCTCAAGTCCCTGAATGACTAGTGCCCATTACTGCTGATCACCATTGTTAAGTGTGTCAAGCAGCTGGTCGTAGCACAGATAAAAAAAAAACCAATAACCCCCTGGACCAATATCAGTCTGCTTACAGGTCAACTGAGGATGCCATTTCAATGGCCCTTCACACTGCCCAGTCACACCTGGAGCGGTTTGACAGCTATGTGCAGATGATGTTTGTGGACTACACCATCATCAATACCCTCACTGCCATCATATCAAATCAAAATAACTTTATTTATCCGTTAGGAACTTCCTTTGCAGACAGAGCGCCAGCACGAGCAGAAACACACATTTCATGCATAATAAAATTTCATAAAATCAACACTTCATCAGCACTTAATAAATATAATTACAAAAGCCAATAAAAGCCAAGCACAGCCTGCTCAAAGAACTAGTCACATTAGCTGCTGTTCATCAGGCGGATCGAGGTGGGCAGAAAACTGGAGGTGGCCCGCTTAGTCCTGAAAGGCAGGGACCTGAACCTACGACCTGATGGTAAAAAGGTGTAGTGCTGGTGCAGAGTGCGAGTGGGGTCTGTGGAGATCTGTGTGGCTTTCCTCACGACTCTGTGGTTATAGATGGAGGTAAGTGAGTCCTGCTGCTGTCCAATGATTTTGCTACTGATCTTGATGACTTTATTGAGAGTGTTACGATGGGTAAGACTGAGTGAACCAAACCAGGCTGTAATATTGAACGTGAGGATGGATTCTATGAAGCATTTATAAAAAAAACTGCAAGAATTGAGTGGTGAACCTGTAATTTGCAAAGTTTACGGAGGAAAAAAAGGCGCTGTTGACATTTTGAGAAGATTTGTATTGAGTTGAAATGTGAGTTTGTTATCAATTATTGTACCTAAATATTTGTATGAGTGGACCTTTTCTATTGCTTCATTGTCAACTGTAAGTGTGGGAGTGGTGGAGTGTCCATGATGGAAAAGGACAACCATTTCCTTGGTCTTGGATACATTTAACTCCAGACAATTATCTCTGCACCACAGTGAAAAAATATCCAGTTCAGCCTGTAAAAGTCCATCTGTGTTAGTGGAGTCCATGATAACAGTGTCATCAGAATATTTGATATATGTTATTCCAGGGGTAGTGCTCCTGCAGTCAGTGTACAGAGTGAAGAGATGACTGAGCCCTGGGGTGAACCTGTGGATATTGTCCTGATCGAGCTGAGATGACCATTTACCCTGACCCTCTGTTCCCTCTTTGAGAGGAAGGAGAGAACCCAAAGGATGAGGTGAGGGTTAGTGTTCATCTCGAGCAGCTTACGTCCCATGAGATGTGGTTGCAGGGTGGTAAATGCACTTGAGAAGTCCACAAAGACCAGACTGACATGGGACTTGGGCTTTTCCAGGTGGGTGATGGCACCATGCAACAGGGTCAGCACTGCATCATCCACCCCTCTGTGTGGCCAGTATGCAAACTGGAGTGGGTCAGAATGCACACCAACATCGACCTGCAGCTGGGCCATGACGAGCCTCTCAAAGCTCTGATGATGGAGAACTTCCAGAGGGAGGGGATGGAATGTTCAGCCAAGGAGCGGTTGAACAGTGTGCAGAGGACATCGGCCAACTGACCACTGCAGGTTTTAAGGAGGCGCCCGCCGATCTGATCTGGTCCAGGGGCCTTGTCCGGTTTTACCTGCCTAAGGGTGCGCTCCACATCACCAGGCAGTAGCTGCAGGTCAGGAGTAGTCTTGGCCATGGAGGAAAGCTGTGCAAAGAGCTCCTCCCTCTCCTGTGTGTATAGCCCCCCTGATCAAATCTACAGTAGAAGTCGTTAAGGTCCTCAACCATATGCATACATACTTCTACCGGAAGTCTTGATAATGAGGAGGATGTGGGGAGACCAGCCAGAGTTTTAACCCCCCGCCAGGCATCCTTGGCTTTGCCCCTTTGAAAGAGCCTCTCCATCTTATCCTTGTATATTCTTTGGGCAGATTTAATTTCTTTATTAAGTCTTTTTTGAATGATTTTGCCTTCAACCAGATTTCCAGAATTAAATGCTATTTTCTTTTCATTCAGTGTCATTTTAAGTGCTTTAGTTATCCAAGGCTTGTTGTTAGAGAATATTTTCACAGTTTTAGTAGGGATCAGCATGTTTTCACAAAAACTGATGTATGATGTCACCACATCAGTGGCCTCCTCTAAACTGTTGCCCTCCAAAAGCACATCCCATAGTGTGCAGTCAAAACAGCCCTAAAGTTTTTCCTGCACCTCACAATCCCACTGTTTGACCTGTTTCTGAGCCCTCTCCTTTATTCCTGCTTCACACATGATTGCTAACACACTAGAGGATGACATTTTTCGGGAATTCCCGTGGGTCACGTGATTCCTGCGGGATTCCAGCGGGATGGGAGTCAAAATTTTATCAATCCCGTGATTAGGATGGGACGGGAATAAAAATGAACTGGAGCGGGCAGGAGCAGGAATGCCAAAAATAGATGATGATTTTCATCTATTTAAAACAACCAAAACACGTTCACACCGGCACGATCAGACGCTACAAATTTGCAACGGACGCGCCTCCTTCACCCGGTGTGTCGCTCTGCTTTTGCTGCGAAAATTTGCCCCGGTGCGTCATCAAATAGGAGGAGCTTCCATTCCGCTCGCGGGCTCCGGTTGTCAGTCAAGTTAACATGACGGACCTTGATCATATGGAGCGAGTTGTTGTGGAAAGCTCCCAATACAGAGAGTATCATTATTTGCTGCAGGAGTTGTGTCTGGATGACGGCTGCTTTCAGCGGTCCTTCCGCCTCTGCAGGACCCAGTTTGAGGACCTCCTGTCCCGTTCACGCGCATATGTAAACAATAAAAAAAAAAAAGAAACTCTGCTGCCCGCTGTGGTACTGCAGCTGGCTCTTCCCCCCAAAACTCTGTCATAATTGTGTTTAGAAACCAGTCACCATTTGTTTTATTATACATCTGTGTAGTTAATTAATAAAACATTCTCCACAGAGGATTCGCTCGCGTGCGCACGTAGTAAAAAAAAAAAAAAAAAAACTCCGCTGCTTGCTGCAGCTCGCTCTTTCCCAAAAAACTCTGCCATAATTGTGTTTAGAAACCAGTCACCATTTGTTTTATTATACATCTGTGTAGTTAATAAGTAAAATAATCTCCATGGACAATTCCCTCGCGCGCGCACGTAAAATAAAAAGAGAAAGAAACTCCGCTGCTTGCTGAGGGGCTGCTGCTCGCTCCAAAAACTCTGTCATAATTGTGAAATAAAGGACAAAAGAGACATAAGTCCTGCTCACAGGCTGCTACCAGATACAGGACATGTTCACATCTTCAGTCAAACTCCAGACATCTCCACGTCACTACATATTCAGTCCCTGATTGATCATCATGGCGCGAGACATACGGGAGTGGGATGGGAGTAGGACTGATTTTGAGTGGGAGCGGGATGGGATTGGGAGTCATCTTTACAGGAGTGGGACGGGATGGGATTTATTTTTTTACTCAAGTCCAGGATTGGGACAGGATGGGATTTTCTGGGAGCGGGATGAGACGGGAATGAAAATCCACTCCCGTGTCATGCTCTATAACACACCCATGAGCCCAACATACACAACTGTGATAGATTTAATCTTGAACTTGGAGCGCTGGAAATGGAATAACCACAGAACCGATTCTGGACTTGAGGAGATGAAAGCAGAAGCCACCATCACATTTGATTCAGTGGGGAGAGTGTGGAGGCAGTTCAGAGCTTCTGATTCCTGTTGCAGACCACCGACACATCAGTGATGGTTAAAAAGGCCTTCAAATGCCCCATTTCCTGAGGAGCCTGAAAAAAGTTGAACTCCCCCAACAGCTGATTCAAATTCTATAAGTGTGCCATAGATTTAGCAAGCACATACAACAGCACAGTACAGTACTCTGGCTGCACCTTTGAGAACAGAAAGGCCCTCCAGCACATCCAGCACACAAGCTTCCAATATTAGAAAGCTAACAAACCCATGCAGCCACAAAGACAAGAATATCAGAGACTCAACCCACCCTGGTCACAGATTATTTAACCCAATACTGTCTGGAAACCACTACAGAGGCCTGTATGGCTGCACGGCCTGCCTGAAGAGCAGCTTTTACCCAACAGCCGTGACACTGCTGAACAGACAGGGCTGAACTCAGTACACCTCCACATGTTCACACTCACACAGGCTGCTCTATATTTCTGTAATACAGCTCAGACTCTGACTGTTTCTGTGTTCCTCTGTATTCATTCTAGGGCTGCAGCTATCGATTATTTTAGCAATTGAGTATTCTATTGATTAATCGAGTAATCGGATAAAAAAAACTTCTGTGTTTTTAAAGAACATCAATAGTCTAGGGCTCTCGCTAAGCAATGGCACAATGTCATTGCGCCACCAAGCAGATTGTCAAATTTAGTGTATCCCTTTCTGTTTTCCTGAATAATTATTTATTTTTTCACATCTTTACAAGTTTTGGATCTTTCTCGGTGTCAGGAGCTCAGCACTCTCCTGACACCAGACCGTAAGCGCAGGCGGTTGGTGTAATACTCAGTCAGTCAGACTGCACATGAATGTGAGTACAGCCTGTAGAAAAACTGGGCTCTGGGAGGGGTGCGACAATTTACCCAAACTGACTCTATATAACTAAATGAAGTACTTTTATTTATTTTCGGGAATGCGCTCCGTTCTGAAAACAGTACATGAAGCGCTCTCTCTCCCTCCCTCCCTCCCTCTGTCTCTTTAGAATGCTGAAAAAATAAACAAGAGATGTTTAAGTACGTTTGTGAGTACTGGTATTTTTTTTGGGGGGGGGGGGGGGAATACAACGGACTCTGACCTTTAAGATCCTTTAAGTGCCTCCCGCTGTATGTCTGCAAAGGCGAGTGCCGTTTTCTTTTCATGTACCGTTTTGAGAACGGAGTGCATTGCTGAAAATAAATAAAAGTACTTCATTTAGCCATATTTGGAGGCAGTTTCGCTTTAAATGTGCACTAAGTCTATTTCAGATGATAAGCGTGGACCTCTTTCTCTTAAAAGGCTTTATTTTACTCTTTTGTGTCGTGTTGGAAAGCTGTAGCTTTTGGTGCTACAGATTAGCTCTTATACAGCATATGCGCATGCTCTAGTCTTCTTTTGTTTTTTTTTTCTGGAGACATTACAGTGCCACACACAGGCCTGGCATATGTACTACAACGTTAAACGGAGGTTCGAGGCACAGAATTTGCCTTGAACATTTTTTGTAATTGAATTACTCAACTAATTGTTTCAGCCCTAATTAATTCCTTCCTCAGTACTTATTCTTGTTACTGTGACTGCTCTATATCTACAGTGTCTATCTCCCCTCACTCCCTCAGTGCAATAACATGAGGGAACATTCCCATATTATACCAGACTATCAACCCTTTCAAGACACAGGATACAAAATTTAATGGTGCAAAATTTGCTGCCAACTTTGACCCAAACTAACAACAACAGTATGTCAACTTCTAGTCTTGCTTGGCATAAGTGGGATGGCTGTTTAGAAGTGCTAGGCACCCGTCCCCCACCCCAGCACCTCTGTGAGTTTTCAATGGAATAAGTTAATCTGCTGCTATTTTAATTGTGATTTTTAAGATGTGATAAATGTTTTCATGCTACCTAAACTAACCTAAACCAACTACCCAAATGCGCTTAATGCCTCGTTCTGAGGATGACATGACATTAAAAAAAGATGATAAAACTTTTTTTTACCTGTCAACCTGGTTGTGTTTTCTGTATAAATAAATGTTATCCATTCTTTTGATCAGACTGCAAGTCAGGGGCAAATCCACAACAACCCTCGATTAAAGGTCCACTTTTGAAGACATTTTTTCATACTATTACTACTTATGATAATATTTCAACAACTAAAATGTTTAGAAAGAATTTAAATGTTAGAAAGATGTTAGAAAGACTTTAATATCTACATTTATAAACAATGTTGTTTAGAAAGTCAATTTTACCATTACAGTGCTGTCAGCATTTAAATATGAGGTCAAGAAAGATGTCTTTATTTTATTTTTTATTAAACAAGTATTTATGTTCACTGAAGTCAAGAAAGGGTGACTATAAAGTGAGTATTGTCAAAACGGGTTATCATTTTCATGTTGAGGTGGCAGGGGGTTGCTGTCAGCAACTGCTGAAAGTAACTAATAAAGTAACTAGTACTCTAACTTAGTTACTTTTAAAATTCAGTAATCAGTAAATTAATTAAGTTACTTTTTCAAGGAGTAATCAGTAATTGGATAACGTTTTCAAAGTAACTGTGGCAACATTGGCCAGATTCATACACTTTATTCCACTGTGTATATATTTTACCTCCGTGGCTGGGCAGCGCCACTGAGGTAAAAAAATAAAAAGGCTCATTTATTGTTTTCATTCGTTTATCCCATATTTTTAAGGCCTTGTCCACACAAAAACAGAATGGAATGTTCCCTATCCTGATCTTTTCTTTATCATTTTCAAAAAGTGATCCATAAACACCTCTGTCCTCACAGATCCAGTGAAACCACTTGATAAATGTAGTAGTACATATGCCAGGCCTGTATGTGGTGCTGTAACACTTCCACAAAAAAATGGAAAAGACGACGTGGAGCTAATCAATGTAGCAGCAGAAGCTAAAACTTTACAAAAGAGCACACAAAGTAAATAAAGTCTTTGAATCTGACCTGTTGCGTGGATTCCTCTTCACAGCCGCAAACTGTAATACACACGACGCCCTTGTTTTGGAAGGCAACATCTGAAAATGTGTTAATTTCTTATCGTGGAAATTACTCATGCGTAAACTCCGGGCTTTTAAAGAGCTCAACTTTTCATGTCTGTGTCACATAAAGAACTACCTGAGGAATAGCAGTGGGGACGGCCAAACCAGTGACCTGGCACTCCTGGCTATTAACCCTCAGAGAACCCGGACCCTGGACAGCGACCAAATCATTCAGGCTTTTGCTCTCAACCACAACAATAGGCACATTGTGCTGTTATACAAGGTCTGTTAGAAAAATATCCGATCTTTTTATTTTTTGCAAAAACCTGATGGATTTGAATCACGTGTGCTTGCATGAGCAAACCTTGAACATTCATGCGCATGCGTGAGTTTTTTCACGCCTGTCGATTGCGTCATTTGCTTGTAAGCAGCCTTTGTGTGAGGATGGGTGTAGTCTCTCGTCGTTTTTTCTTTGCAAGAAAATGGCGGAACGACTGGAGCCGCACGACTGCATCAAATTTTGCTAGAAACTGGGCGACAGCCAGGAGGAAACCATTTGGATTATTCAGACGGCTTTCGGTGACGATGCTATGGGCATCACACAGATTAAGGAGCGGTACAACCGGTTTAAAGACGGCCGCACAATGGTGGAGAGTGAGCCACGCTCCGGTCGACCATCAACATGCTGAAATGACCAGATCATTCCAAAGTGAACGCTGTGGTGATGCGGGACCGTCGTGTGACTATCAGAAAATTGCGGAAGAGGTGGACATCAGCACTTTTTCGGCACATTCCACTGTGACAGAAGATTTTGCCATGAAAAGAGTTGCAGCGAAATTCATCGGCACAAAGCTGATGGCGCAGCAAAAGCGCCACTGTGTTGAAGCCTCACAGGACATGTTGTGACATGCCCAGCTCGTCCACAATTTCTCAGATAGTCACACGACTGAAAAGCCACCGAAAGACGCCTGAATCTTCCAAATGGTGGACGAGGTGAACATGTTACAACATGTCCTGTGAGGTTTCAACACAGTGGCGCTTTTGCTGCGCCATCAGCTTCGTGCTAAAGCCATCGGCATGAATTTCGCTGCAACTCTTTTCATGGCAAAATCTTCTGTCACAGTGGAATGTGCCAAAAAAGTGCTGATGTCCACCTCTTCCGCAATTTTCGGATAGTCACATGATGGTCCCGCATCACCACAGCGTTCACTTTGGAAATGATCTGGTCATTTCAGCATGTTGATGCCAATCAGAGCGCGGCACGCTCTCCAGCGTTGTGTGGCCGTCTTTAAACCAGTTGTACCACTCCTTAATCTGTGTGATGCCCAGAGGATCGTCACCGAAAGCCGTGTGAATAATCTGAATGGTTTCCACCTGGCTTTCGCCCAGTTTCTGGCAAAATATGAAGCAGTCGCGCTGCTCCAGTCATTCCGCCATTTTCCATGCAAAGAAAAAACGACGAGAGACTACACATGTCCTCACACAAAGGCTGCTTACAAGCAAATGACGCAACCGACAGGCGTGAAAAAAAATCACGCATGCGCACGAAGGTTCAAGGTTGGCTCATGCAAGCACACGTGATCCAAATCCATCAGGTTTTTGAAAAAAATAAAAAGGTTGGATACTTTTTTAACAGACCTTGTATAGTGATGTTATGCTCGAAGCAGAGTATTGATCTTTCAAAGCAGAAGTGTCGCTGCAAGATGTTTCAATGCCACGCTTCACCCCGTGAAAAACCACGTGAATCCCCAAATGAAGCTTCATTACGTCACACGCGCATCACCGACGTGTCACACCGATTTGAATTCAGGGCGGGAGTTATCAAACTCTAGCAGTGCTTATGAACAGGCACAATCCCTCTATACTTTGAGAGTTTGGGCGTGTGTTATTACTATAGTTTCATCAATTGACAACCAGAGAGAAAGATTTAGGTTAGATTAGCACTAGATTAGTTAAACCATCATACATTTAAACACTCACATTGGCACATAGACATTCACACATGATACATATTGACTTACACACATACATACTTATACATATTAAGTACACATACAGAGAAAGATTAATAGGTTAGTTGGTGGATAAGTGTAAAGTGAGTGTGAGAACATCAGAAAGTGTTTGTGTGATAGTCTGTGTAGTGAGTGAAAGTGTTAGGAATTGAGAGATAGGGAGGATGGAGGCTAACTGAAATGAGCTTGTTTTTAAATAAAAAGCTTTGACGTGCCGGAATCCCCATTATTTTGTACAATTGTCATAACAGTCCCTAGTTGCACAAGCATTTCCCAATTTCTATCTATTACATACAGTATTTTATGATGGAACAACCACATTATAACAAATATATATTAACATCTTTAAACAAAAATATAGTAAAAAAAATTCAAGATGCATAAAGAACCTTTATTATTAAACATACATAATAGTGCCTTACTGTTTAATGACATCTTGCCTTTTATTGTTCCATAAAAGTACTATGTTGAAGATTGGCCAGCAGACACCACCATATTTAATTTTATCACTGTCTGAAACACTCAACCACTTCAACACAATTGCTTTACATTGATTCAGTGGTTCAAAAAGCTTTTGTTTCTTCATCACTACTGTTACAAAGACATCAATGGTAAGTGAAACCTTTTTCCCCTTAGGCTACATGAGTATGACTGGGGATATTTCTGTTGAACAGTAGCCTAGGTTTGTGTGTGGTTTTATTCATTCTGCATGTTGTCAGTGACTGTTGCAGTTGGGGAACACGGCTATGTGTGCATGCACGTGAACATGCCGGTGGTATAGTACATGAGCACATGAGCCCTTATCATGGTGCCCTCACAAAAACGCCAAGCTCCCCCCAAAGCACCTGCATAAAAAAACGTCTGGAGCCGCCATTGCCTCGGAGTAATTCTATTCCCCATGTTATGGTATTTTGCATCCATATAGCACTACTTACTTATTGTGTGTGTACACACACACACACACACACACTTATATGCACTGTACTTTTACTTTAATCATTTTTAATAGCTCGTTTTTGTAGTAATTTATTGTCTTGTTTAAATAAAAGACTTACCTTATTGATCTTGTGTCCACATACGGGGCCAAACGTCTTTCCTCCTCAAAACCAAACTGCGGTTCAAACTCAGGGATTTGGAGGTTAAATTGTGTGCACATACTTCCATTTTTGGCCGCCTCCGGCAGTTACCGTAAATACGGGCGAAGAGGCGCAAGAAAAAACGTAAACGTCTTGACGGGGATTTTGCTTTTGACATCGATGGTTCGATCGATGGACCGCAGTCACCCAGTAAAGTTAAATGGTTCCGCACACGACGAATGGGTTCTGAATGCAAAGCCACAACAATTATTACACATGCTCCTCCCACATAGCCCGTTATCTCAGCAGACTGATGGGTGGAATTTTATGTGGTCAGTAAGATCCATAAAGATACATAAAATCTACTGCCAAGAATAACATAAGAAACCTTCCAACAAAGGGCGCTAATTTAGATTGTGGTCCGAGAATACGTATTTTAACTCTGCCCCCGGTCCGCGTGGGTACCACGCGCAGCCAAGTCTGGCACGAGATGCCGCGGGTGTCAGCAAGCTCGCGGATCCCGGAAGTATGAAATTCAAGAGAGACTAAAATTACATCTCTACGATAACAAAACTCAGTAATTGTAAACAAACAAACAAACAAAAAAGAAAGAAAGGAATGAAAAAAGATGCAGATACAAATCAAGCGACCATCCTTCAGGTAAGAAAACAGTTTATGTTAACATACTGAAGACAAACGGCAAAGAATTTTTACAATTTTAAAACAGACGTAAATGCGGCTGCAAACCCACCTAGGAGTTGTTGTGAACGCGTGAATCCATGACTGTTGATGGTGTGGGGGAGTTTCCGTCCACGCACCCACAGTTTGTAGTCCGGGAGTGTCTATGTCCGCTTCCTTCACACAGTCACGGACAGCATGAATCACACGGAAAAACAAAACACACGAATTCGAGGTTCAACTGTTGCACGGAGGTGCGTCCACTACCGTGCGTGCGTGTCAGGCCGCACCGTTCCATGCACGAGAGGAAGTTGGAGGGGAGGGAATAAAATCCACTAACGACTTACCCGCAGAACACTCCAGAAACGAAAGAGTGGAAACACATCTTCACAACAACGTTACAGTGGTTTCCAGCTTCTGGGCGCGTTTGACAAGCGTGCTGACAAATGGGCCTTCGTGCCTATGAAAAATGGAATAAGAAGTATTTCAACTATACATGAAATAAAAACTGCCGAGGCTAACACAAGAAAGCTTAAAACATATTTGCACTGAAGACTTCTAAATGTAAAACGAACGACGTCTGCCGATCCAGCTCCAGATTACCTCCAAAATTCAGTGGATTCTTCCATGTCCTATAAGTGGTGCAAATTTCGTGGGAATCCATGAAGTAGTTTTGACATAATCTTTAATAAAGTGAAATCCTGTGCCAGAATCTGGATCCGGATCACCTCCAAAATTCAACTGAGTCTTCCATGGCCTAATATGTACATGTGGTGCAAATTTGGTGAGAATCCATGAAGTAGTTTTGAGTAATCCTTCAAAGCCTATAACAAAAGTGAAATTTGATCCAGAATCCAGATCTGGATTTTTTTTTTTTTTTTTTTGCAAATTATGGAGGTTAACACACTTTTAAAAGACAGCGGCCCCCCTACTAGCACATATGTTTACATTATATGTACCTTAATCTGTTTCACCGGAAGTCTGGAATTCCAGCACCACAGTGCGCACAGCAGAAAGTGCTTCCAGAATATTTGATCTAAGTTAAACATCCTTTTTTTACCCGAGGCCAACATATGGCCATCAGGTGTTATGAAGACCTGGTGTCCGTCCATCTGTCTGTGTTCAGCATAAGTCCAGTTCTATTACTGCCACAGTCTTCAAATTCACAGGGAACATTCTTGGGACACAAACCTTGGACAAGTTCAAAGATGGCTAACCTTGACATATTTTAAGAGGTATTTTAAGAGGTTAAAATGTCAAATTCTGTTCGAATCTGTTCTGCTTTGTTTTTGAGTGGCAGGGGATGACAGTCAATCAGAGTAGAGCTGCACTGTGATGTCAGTGGCTGGTCTCTTAAAAACCGCTTTGCTTTGTGTGTATATGCATGTCTCTCATGTAAAAGCTAGCGAGAAATAAACACTTCTAAAACTGAAAAGCCATTTTTGGAACCTAATAACACCTCTGAACTTATTTCACGGATGTTAGCATGGTGACATCACAGGCTGGTAGGTAGCTGCAAAACTCTGTTTCATTTGTGCGTCACTAATATATGACAGGTCTCTGTCATATATTATGTTTATTAATGAAATGCTTAATTTAATGTTTTCTTTATTTAGGATCACTATGAGAAGAACATACAGTGGTCAAGAGTTACATAAATTTTTACATCTGATCCATGTTTTTCCCCCCAGCTTTCTTATTTACAATATCAATACACATTGTATTATAACAAACTTAAACAGAACATGGGGTGTTCTCTTATCTAAATACCAAGAGAAACAAAATACCTTATTCCTTTTTTTTTACTGCAGGATTCAGCAGCTGTTTAGCATCTCCTTGGAACAGGCTGCCGTTCCTACCTGCCTCAAGTCTGACACAGTCATCCCTGCCGTAAAACAGACAGCAGTCAGGTCCCTGAATGACTGACTATTGCCCAGTGGTCCTGACCCCCTGTTAAACGTCTTTCCAACACCCCCATTGTTATGAAGCACCTAGCCCAAGCACACATCAAAAACAATATCTCCCCCACCCCTTCCTGGACAATATTTAAGACACCTTGATCAGTATGTCTGGTATTTCTACTGTGCATTTGTATTTATATTTGCTAACTTGTTTTTCTTTTTTACTTTCACATTTGATACTCTGTGCTTCTTACCCTGTGTGCTGATATACAATGCTGCTGGGACCTCAATTTCCTTGAGGGAGTCTTCCCAAGGAATCAGTAAAGTTCTATCTAATCTACTCTAATCTAACCTTGACACTTGCACGAATTTGATCCCCGCACTGCCGCGCAATTCGTCATGCCAGTGCGACCCGCTTTGTCCTGCTGGACACTGCACTTTGTCCCATTTGTTGCCATGTTATATAAAATAATCATTTCGTAGCTAATGATGCATTTTCTCTCAGAACTTGGCTGATGAAACCATTCTCTCATTGCTCCCAGAATCATAGACAAATTATCTACAGCTGCAGGTTGTCTCATGCGATTCGTGCAGTGGAAATCGCATTTAGAATAGTCTCAAAGGTAATTATTGATAATATAGATATTGTAATGGATTGGTAAAACAGTTGCATTTTCATTCCTTCTTATGAGTTAGATAATGTATCTGTAAAATTATGTTTGTTGTGGATGTAACATCTCATCATAATCACTCAGATGCACTGCAATGAGATCCATTGACTCGCAGTGGCATGCAGTGTTTTCAAATAGGTTGGGCAATGTTCACGACTAGTTCACAAAATGAATGCATGCCAAAAGTTTTGAATATTTCAAAATTTTCATAAGATTGCGTGCCAGTACAGGAATCAAATTTGTGCAAGTGTCAAGGCAACTTTACAGGTCAAACAGTTCAACTGAGCATGCCATTTCACTGGCCTTTCATACTGCCCTGTCACATCTGGAACAATGGGGCACTGAACGAAATGTTTTTCAAATTTGCTTCACTGTAGCAGTTACCATGATAGAGTGATAACAGACACTGGCTGTTACCACTGCATGCCTTCATTGGCACTGAGCTTATTCAGTAGAGCGAGACTGACACGCACTGTTGGTGATCTGTGTGATTAACATCTGGGTGGTTGCCATGCCATATACTGGCTAATAGGAACATGCTATCAAACCTAGTCATTGCAAAAAATTATTACTTATTGTTTAGACCAGGGGTTTTCAAAGTGTGGGAGAGTGAGCCCCCCCAGAAAACAAATGAATAGCTGTGCCGCCCCCCCCCCAACACAATTTCAACATCTTCGTGTGTTTCTTTTTGTTCGTTTACACATCATAAACACGTTTTAAAAGTGTTTGTGCATTTTTAAGGAACCGTCGATGCATTTGCACATTTTACAGCCTTTGTAAACATTTTAAACATGTTTTTAAAGAACTTTCTATTCTTCTATTTTTACCTTTTTCATATTTTCAACATTGTTTTAAAAAAAAAACATTTCTGTGTGTTTTTAATTGTCTTTGGCATAACTAACATATTTTAACATAATAATAACTCAACTTCAGGGATGGGTATTGATAATATTTTATCAATATCGATGCCATTATCGATTCCGCTTATCAATCCAGTTCTTTATCGATTCACTTATCGATACCTCTTGTGAATCTTCTGTGTATTAAAAGTAGGCTTTACAGGTTTTCTATGTCAGTAACATTTTATTGAGTCTTAAATAAATATGAAATTGGTTACCGGATCCTTGATCTCTGGACATAAATAAAAATAAAATCTGTAGTTTTTCTCAAAAGCATTTCCTTTCAGACATTAATGTCACGAATGTCACTCCATACCTCTGAGCTGGTCTCTTGCAGCTGGCTGCGCTGCACTTCAAGAACACAGGATGTCTCATTTTGGGAGGAGAACAACATTTTAGTCTGTTGTAGTTTGTTGTCTGTGTTGCAGCGTTTGGAAAGAGGTGTTATTTGATTTAAAATGGTGATTCGCTTTGAAATGATTAATTCCGGCCGCACTCCAACTTGACACTGCAGAGAGCATCACAGTGTTTGGAATGGTACGAACGGAATGGAGGACTATTGTCATTTCTTGCCTGCAACAAGACAAGAGTCCCAGTTCGTGACTTTAATCCACACAAAAGTGATTTACGTTTGACATTTTTAAAAGGCTTTGAGAGTGGGTCGGAGCACTGCTTCATTGCTTCAAGAACAGCCGTTACAAAAGCGGTTGATTACAGACCCGCTACAGGGTCTGTAATCAACGTAAAGAAAAACACGGTCAAAAACAACGGCTGCTCTGAATGACTGATAAGGGACTCGTTAAGTAAAAAGGCTATTGATGATGGTGGATCGAATAATTTCTTAATGATTCTCAATACCTAGCCCTTGCACCCCCTGAAGAACTCTGATGCCCCCCATGTGGGGCGCGCAACACAGTTTGAAAACCACTGGTTTAGATCGAAAAAGACAGGCTGACAGGTCTCTAGATAATACATAGATCTGCATGCATACTAGTAAGTCCCTTTGGCTGCTGTTTTCACTCAAGGTCACTACAGCAGATCCAAAGAGGATCTGCATGTTGATTTGGCACAAGTTTCATGCTGGATGCCCTTCCTGACACAACTCCATTTTACATGGAGAAATGTGGCAGTGGTGGAGTTTGATCCGGGAACCTTCCTCTCTGAAACCAATCGCACTAATCACTTGGCCACCACCCCTGCATCTATGAGAGCAAAAAAAATAAAGAGGGTGTAAAATAGCATTAACGGGGCACAGGCAATGAACAACGTGGCCAGAGTTACTAGCAAGGTGCAGCACCCTGCTTTGGATTACAACCCTGAATACTATCCCTCATATCAAGCTGGCCGTATAATTTAACTTCATACTCGACATATACATTTGTATAACTGTATTCTGCAATTTCTTACAAACAGACCATAGACCATGGACAAGCGCTCCACTTTCATAACTTTTCACAACACTGGAACACCACAGGACTGCGTGCTGAGCCCCCTCCTTTACTGTCTTTTCACACAACTGCAAACCCATCCATGATGCCAACATTGTCACATTTGCAGAGGACATAACTGTGATAGGTTTCTCATTTTCTTACTGCGTATATCTCACTGTCAGAATAATTTTATTCCCTGCATTGTGGGATTTTTGCATCTGTGCACCATCTTATTGTGTTTCAATCAATCAATCAATTTTTTTATATAGCGCCAAATCACAACAAACAGTTGCCCCAAGGCGCTTTATATTGTAAGGCAAGGCCATACAATAATTATGTAAAACCCCAACGGTCAAAACGACCCCCTGTGAGCAAGCACTTGGCTACAGTGGGAAGGAAAAACTCCCTTTTAACAGGAAGAAACCTCCAGCAGAACCAGGCTCAGGGAGGGGCAGTCTTCTGCTGGGACTGGTTGGAGCTGAGGGAGAGAACCAGGAAAAAGACATGCTGTGGAGGGGAGCAGAGATCGATCACTAATGATTAAATGCAGAGTGGTGCATACAGAGCAAAAAGAGAAAGAAACAGTGCATCGTGGGAACCCCCCAGCAGTCTACGTCTATAGCAGCATAACTAAGGGATGGTTCAGGGTCACCTGATCCAGCCCTAACTATAAGCTTTAGCAAAAAGGAAAGTTTTAAGCCTAATCTTAAAAGTAGAGAGGGTGTCTGTCTCCCTGATCTGAATTGGGAGCTGGTTCCACAGGAGAGGAGCCTGAAAGCTGAAGGCTCTGCCTCCCATTCTACTCTTACAAACCCTAGGAACTACAAGTAAGCCTGCAGTCTGAGAGCGAAGCGCTCTATTGGGGTGATATGGTACTACGAGGTCCCTAAGATAAGATGGGACCTGATTATTCAAAACCTTATAAGTAAGAAGAAGAATTTTAAATTCTATTCAAGAATTAACAGGAAGCCAATGAAGACAGGCCAATATGGGTGAGATATGCTCTCTCCTTCTAGTCCCCGTCAGTACTCTAGCTGCAGCATTTTGAATTAACTGAAGGCTTTTTAGGGAACTTTTAGGACAACCTGATAATAATGAATTACAATAGTCCAGCCTAGAGGAAATAAATGCATGAATTAGTTTTTCAGCATCACTCTGAGACAAGACCTTTCTGATTTTAGAGATATTGCGTAAATGCAAAAAAGCAGTCCTACATATTTGTTTAATATGCGCTTTGAATGACATATCCTGATCAAAAATGACTCCAAGATTTCTCACAGTATTACTAGAGGTCAGGGTAATGCCATCCAGAGTAAGGATCTGGTTAGACACCATGTTTCTAAGATTTGTGGGGCCAAGTACAATAACTTCAGTTTTATCTGAGTTTAAAAGCAGGAAATTAGAGGTCATCCATGTCTTTATGTCTGTAAGACAATCCTGCAGTTTAGCTAATTGGTGTGTGTCCTCTGGCTTCATGGATAGATAAAGCTGGGTATCATCTGCGTAACAATGAAAATTTAAGCAATACCGTCTAATAATACTGCCTAAGGGAAGCATGTATAAAGTGAATAAAATTGGTCCTAGCACAGAACCTTGTGGAACTCCATAATTAACTTTAGTCTGTGAAGAAGATTCCCCATTTACATGAACAAATTGTAATCTATTAGACAAATATGATTCAAACCACCGCAGCGCAGTGCCTTTAATACCTATGGCATACTCTAATCTCTGTAATAAAATTTTATGGTCAACAGTATCAAAAGCAGCACTGAGGTCTAACAGAACAAGCACAGAGATGAGTCCACTGCCGAGGCCATAAGAAGATCATTTGTAACCTTCACTAATGCTGTTTCTGTACTATGATGAATTCTAAAACCTGACTGAAACTCTTCAAATAGACCATTCCTCTGCAGATGATCAGTTAGCTGTTTTACAACTACCCTTTCAAGAATTTTTGAGAGAAAAGGAAGGTTGGAGATTGGCCTATAATTAGCTAAGATAGCTGGGTCAAGTGATGGCTTTTTAAGTAATGGTTTAATTACTGACACCTTAAACGCCTGTGGTACATAGCCAACTAATAAAGATAGATTGATCATATTTAAGATCGAAGCATTAAATAATGGTAGGGCTTCCTTGAGCAGCCTGGTAGGAATGGGGTCTAATAAACATGTTGATGGTTTGGATGAAGTAACTAATGAAAATAACTCAGACAGAACAATCGGAGAGAAAGAGTCTAACCAAATACCGGCATCACTGAAAGCAGCCAAAGATAACGATACGTATGAGTAATTTTTTTTGTGTGTTTGTGTATATATACATTTTATTCTACTTTTTTTGCACTCTAGTTTTATTGCTACACTTATACTTTTTTGTAGTCTAATTGTTACTGTGCATCTGCTGGTTTGCTCAAAGCATCATCTCACTGTACTTGTACACTGTACAGTCACAATCAAAGCATTACGTAAACTATTGTCAGTTTCTGGCAGCCTTCAGCAGCTGTACCGTAAATGTAGGTGTAGACGCGCAAGGAAAAGTAAACGACAACAGGCTTGACAGGGATTTTGCCATCAAAGGTTCGATTGACGCAGCCACACACATAGAGACAGCCAGTTAAATCATCCTGCACTTGAGTGAGTTACGAATGTAGAACCAGAACAATGGCATATGCCCAGTTTCAGTCCATATATTTATATTTATTGTGTACCAACAAATTAGGGGAGTGGTCTTGGCACAAATACAAGTTTTGGATAAATGTAATTTTTTTTGCTGTTTTCACTGTAACTTTTCCCAATTTAGTACCACCATCCCAGTCTCCCAGGGCAACAACATACTTGATTTACAAAAGCAGTAAACATAATTTCTTTCATTAATAAAACCATTCACTGTGAGGATCACAAACGGATAGGATCCATAAGCAATTAAGGTACATTTTGATGCCAGTCAGAGGGCCCTGGGAGTTGGGTAAATCCTAGATATACTAAATCTTCATATGTAAAAACACCTAATAACAAACTACCCACACATAGGTAAGGGGTATGGAGCTCAGAAACAAAACATTAGGAGGCCATCTGTGGAGTTAGACAGTTCTGACACATTTCATAAAAGTTGGGACTCTTGAAAGCTGTTTCTTGCTGCAGTCCAATTTGAAAGCGTACCCAAGACAAACTCATTTAGGATATCCAGTGCAAATTTGGTGCATGTGTCAAGGTTTGAAGAAAGGGGCGTCTAATTTCTTTGCAGTGAGTTCTAGTGGTCATCATTGATGTGTTTTGCCTCTGACTGAGCAGTACTTTTTTAGACCGAGTGATGGGATTGGTTGTCCAGTCTAACAATTTAGGTACCTTTGTTGACGAGGCAATATTTGCTGACCTTGACTTAGTAGTAGATGCGTCACACTGGACAGCGGCATTTGGAGATGCTGATACCTTTGCAAGAAAACAAAAGTCCAAGACTTGAGGAACCCGATGCTTACTGTCGTACTTTAAGGTGCTGAGACTTTCATACTAAACAGTGACCAAAAATTATGATGGAGTTTCTTGGGTATCATTTAAATGACTTTGTGTCAAACAAAAGGTTACTTCGGGAAACTCAGATGAGGCATCCTACTTGAATTATGAGGGAACGTCAGCTGTGACATTTTGGCCATGTGATGCATTTCGCTGGGCATGATCCAGCAAACAGGTTCCTTGGTATTGAGGACCCCAGTCACTGGAAAAAGGCAAGGAGAAGCTGACTTACTGCTTCACTACTTTCAGGAGGTGGGGATGGTCCAGTTGTCTGCCCAGACAGTTGCCGATCAGTACCCAGGGATATTCTGTAGTGTGGCTTATACAGCAAACCACAGCACCTGCACATGCTCCTAGACCTGACCTGACATATCCACTTTCTAAGAACCACTATGGCTGTATATTAAAAACTCTTTGACCAATGAGATCAATTATACCATTATTTATTATATAAAAAAGTTTTGACACTTAAGTTACAGTATATATGTGTATCATGCTGTGACATAAAAGGCGAATGTGACAAAATGGAAAATTGGACTCGGATGGTTTAACAAAATTAAGGCTTAAATGCTTATACTGTATAAATTTATTATGTCAAATTGTCAAAGATGATGTAACTACACAATGTATCTGAACCTGTAAAAGAAGAATCTTAACATTCATGTTTTCCAGGACAGTAGCAAATTGGCATGTGTGGCAGCAATGAAGCAGTTATGATATTAAAGTCGAGTTTATGTGTTTTTATTTTGTATACCCAGTTTAATGCTGAGCAAACAGTACAGCAAGTGTGTCATTTCATATACTAGTAAGACAATAACCATAAATACTGTTGTGAATTTATCAAGAAAAATAGTCTATAAATGATTCCTTTTAAAGGAGCTATGACAAGGAGAAAAACATTTTATTCCCCAGTGTCAACATGGTAGCACTTACAGGAAAGCAAATGCCCTTGATAAAAAAAAAACAAAAAAAAAAAAAACACACAAAAAGCAAACAACAGCAGCAAAAAAAATAATCTTAGTGTAAATTGTTTAGTATACCGCCTGCACCTTGCATGACTTTAGTTGTTGGGCTTTTTATAGGGCACTGCTTCTTTTAGAGGCCCTACATACTTTAAAAAACATTGTAATTTCATTACATTTATAGACTCATCATTCTGGACTGTGTGAAAGAGCCAAGAACGTGAAAATAAAAACTAATAGAGTAAAGCATCTAACTTTTATAATGTGTGCATTATGGCAACATTGCTAACACTGACATAAAACATAACACAATGTACATGACTACACATGATATAAGCATTCACGTTTTTGTTCGGGGAAGGAAGACTTTGTAATGCAATTTGTAAAGACTTCAGTATAGAAAGTAAAGGACCATATAAAAACACAAAGTTATGCACTGTAACAAAAACAAAATTATTACAAAGAATTTCCATGGAGCTGCCTGGATTTTATTTTATTTTATTTTTTATTGAATTTATTTTGGTGGAGTCACACGAATAAAAATTTTAGGCCTGTCACTTCCAGGCCAGAAAGTGCTGAAAAATCATCTTTGGATGTCCCCGATAACACCTCCTGGTCAACAAAATGAAGCAAAGCACTCGTTATTAAAACAGTACCTCTTCACGCACTGCAACACTACTGTGGCACATTGTTGGCCTCATACAAGAGTTCAGGCTGTGCACAGAGGAGTGCTGTTATCACAGGGAACTCCTCTGATATGAGGTGATTAAACACTGTGGAACTCAGATAAGGGAAATGCGTATAGGGATGGCAGGAGACTCTGTCCTGTGCTGAGGAGAGTGATGGGCCATCACATGTTCCACTACTGTGTGTTTAGGCATGTGCTTCATGAGGTACGTTTCCTGGAACAAAAGAGAGTTTCTGATGTCACATGTGAAAGTTTAACTGCACTGAGCAAAAACCTATGGATCCACATCACAAGGAGGCCTTGGTCAGATGTTCAACTCACCGAAGTGTAGGCCCTGCCGCACATACTGCAGCAGTAGGCCTTGGCATTTTTGATGGCATGTGCAGATAGGTGGATCTGCAGTGAGGCAGAATCTGAATAGGCACGGAAACAGTTGGAACATTTGAATGGCTTGTCTTTGTTGTGCTGCCTCTGGTGAGACTACAGTAAAGAGGAAAAAAAAACATACAAAGTGAGTCACCACAGGAGGTATTAAAGCGTGGATTGTTACATATCTGATAAATCCATGCAGTGGAAGCTGGAGGCATTTCAGTGTTTACCTGCAGATTAGATAGCTGAGTAAAAGCTTTCTCACATCCAGGATGTGCACATTTGTACGGCCGATCACCTGTGTGAATTCTGAAAGGAAAAAGATAAAGAAAAGCTGCAGAGAACTGAGCTTTTTGTTGATAATTTATTTTGTTTTCTTTCTTTCCTACAATTGTGGGTTCCAGGCATCAGACACTCATTGACTGCAAAGGATTCACAGCAAATTATTAAAAAAAACTACAGATTAAATATTTTGTTTGTCCAACTGTTTTTAAGACCCTAAAACTGGGGATCAAGCTATAAATATCTATACTTTCTCTGCCTTTTCTTCTGCCTTTTTTATATAAACATCCTCAAATAAAGGCTGCAGTTCTTATCTTAAAATATGTCTTGGTTATATCAGATTTTGCCAACATTATGAAATTGGTATCATTGTCCAATCACTTACGGAGCCAACTGTACTGCACATAAAAAAAAAAAATCTAACAAACAACTACTGTACTTGTAGCTCATGTGTAAAAAAAAAAATGTGTAGCTCGTAAATAAGCAGGACTGCAGTCTGTTTACATGCTGGGTGGGATCTGTTCTAATCAGTCTCCAACAGTCCCGGGGGATGGGGAGAGGTGGAGTGATGACAAAGGCTTCCGCTCTGGGGTAGAAACTGTAGCCCCTTACAGCTGATTCGTGGTAGGAACAAGCTGCCATTCTCATTAAAATGGATGAATGCAGAACAAGGGATAATGGTGTAATTAGCATAAAACTGGCATATCTACACCCTCATACATGTTATTCAAAAAATGAACTTAATTCTTTCACCCCACTCCTTTCACAATACATTCTTTGTCCCACAAAGCACAAACACATGTAGGTATATCCACAAACCAGACATTACTAGTCATGTACAATATACATGTTCAAGGGTCTTGGCCCCACTGGCGTGCATAAAATCTATGAGTTAACATATATTTTAAAATATCGTCATACTGCAAACACTGACATGTTTTTGTTTTGCTGGACTTCCATAAGGTACAGTACTCATCCAGCACAAACTGACAAAGAATTGATTTCAATTTTGTCAATTTCAATTTATTTATGCAGCGCCAATTCACAAGTCACCCCAAGTTGCTACACAAATAAGGTCTAATCTTAAGAATCTTACCCGCAAAGAAGAACCAAACATCTCTTGTCTACAGTATACTAAAAGTATTCATGTCTCTGACAAGTATCTTATATGTATGTACGTCATATTAAACAACAAAGCTGTCCACGTCATGCCTCCGACTCAGGGATGTGGGCACACACACAAGGTGGGAGGTGTTAGGAGACCATGACAGTTCTTTTGTAATTTGGGTGTCTTTGGAATGTCCAATGCATCATCATGCACATGTGCATTATATACAGATCATGTGGCACAAGGTTGAGCAGTTTCAGCTGCAGTCTTGTTTAGACACACTTCAGAACTGAGGAACAGTTGTCTTTCGGTTGTCCGCAACAAGCTGCTCTGTGGTGGTATCACCCACAAACCTGACTGTGGTGTTAGTGGGGTGAATGTGAAGCACTTGTTTAAAAATGCTGTGAGTTCATCCATCCATCCATCCATCCATCCATCCATCCATTTTCAATACCAGCTTACTCCAATTAAGGGTCATGGGGTGCTGCTAGTTCAGCTGTGTATTTGTAACAGATTTTATGAAAATTATCTGGAATACATATTGTTACATTCAGAGGTGGATTAGCATAAAGGAGTGGAGTCAGGAAATACATTTTGAAAAATACAATCTTCTGCTGCTTATCCGGGTCGTAATGGCAGCAGACCAAGCAGATCCTCTCATATGTCCCTAACCTTATCCAATAGTCCAAACAAGATGTGAATATACCTGTCACTAGTGGCAAAAGCTTATTTCTGTGTTTTATTTTCCTCTGTGGGAGGTCCCTGAAATTACAAACTGAAAGTCGACAAAAAATTATCAATGGAAAGAAGGTTTTTAAGCCATGATGTAAAAATGCTGACTCAGCAAATTTCCATACAGTCAAAAGCAACCATGTGTTGAAGTATATGTCATACTTCTAGAATTAGGCACACTCTTGGAAAAGTCATTAACAGGAAAAACCTCAGCACATGACATAGAAGGCAACAAGGACTGCTCATAAACTAGAGGATGTGAAAGATTCCTTTAAAGATAACTGAACAGTATTACTCTGGATGCAACACATGAAAATGATCAACATCCTAAGAGCTGTCATTAAAGCTGAAAGAACTGGGTACTGGGTACTACATCTTAAAAGTCTGTATGACTTTTCACCGCCCTTACTACTACTACAATATCCACTTTTTATTTGACATCTGCTGCAGGTGTCCCAGGTTCTGGGGTAGGCAGCAGGCAGCTATGTCAGACACCAGCTCTCCAGGCATCTCTGTCCAGCGGGTCAGTACTGGCCAGGTTGCAGTCTTTTATGTCAGTCCTCACACAATCGGCCCATGTCTTCCGATGTCTGCCACGCCTTTGGCGACCCGGAGTCTCCATATCCATGACAGAGTTGATGCACAATGACGCCCGTTTCACATGCCCATAGCATGTGAAACGGGCGTCATCGTACGTGGCGCTGCAGAAACCTCCTCGACCCCCAGCTTTGCATGGAGTGCAGAAGAGGAGACATCATCCTGTGGTTTTACGCCGCAGATCCATCGTATCATGGATCTGTCATTGCGGCAGAGCTGCTGAAGGTTGGTGCCCAGGTTTCGCTACCATGCAGCAAAGCAGAGCGAACACAGGTTGAGAATATCTTCCCTCGGGTCTTTAGCGAGATATGTTTGGATGTAAGAATAGGGAGGAGTTTCTTGAACTTTCCCCATGCTGTAGTGCATCTGGCAATGATGGCGAGCTTGCAACCTCCTCCGGCACATAGCATATCACCGAGATAGCAGAAGCTGGGTTCCACATCGAGCATGGTCCCATCCACATCGACCTGGGTAACTGGTCTCCCATCAGTTGGGCGAGCTTCACCACAACATCTCAGACACACATAGTCAGGGTTGGCGACTAGTCTGCCAGCGATGCCAGTGCACCTCTTGTGCACTCATAGCTTGCACCGTGAGCAAACAATGGAGTTTTCACCTACGCCACTGCGGCAGATGGTGCAGGGAAACTTGCCTGAGTATTTGAGGACTTCCAGTCCAAGGCCAGAGACCACAATCTTAGTCTTCTTCATACTGACTCTGAGACCCTTGCGTTCCATGTTCTCCTTCCAGGCTTTCAGCTTGGCAATACACTCACCAGGGAGTCTGCAATGAGGACCAGGTCATTGGCATAGAGGAGTTCCCAAGGCACGCCAGTGCTGAACTTGCGCGACAGCGCTTCCAGCACTGTGATGAATAGCAGTTGGCTGAGGACAGAGCCTTGGTGAACTCCAACCCCCACTCCAGACTCTTCATTGTACTGGCCGTTGACTCGTATTTGACTTCTGGCATTGGCGTACATGCCCTGTATGACTCGTACCACCCACTCTTCAACACGCAAACTCCTCAAGGCCCCCAGTGGAGGAAAAAAAAATAAAAAAATCAATGGATCCACTTCAGTTTGCTTACCAACCTAGCATCGGAGTGGACAATGCTGCCATCTACCTCCAACATACACCTTTCTCTCACCTGGAAAAACCTGGGAGCACTGTCAGAATTTTGTTTATTGATTTCTCCAGTGCATTCGATACCATACAACCGGTGCTTCTGAGGGGCAAACTGGAGATCAATCAATCAATCAATCAATCAACTTTTTTCTTATATAGCGCAAAATCACAACAAACAGTTGCCCCAAGGCGCTCCATATTGCAAGGCAAGGCCAGGCAAGGCAAGGCCATACATCACAGGTGTGGATCCTCGCCTCTCATCCTGGATCTAGGACTACCTCACAGAACGACCACAGTATGTGAGGGCTAGGGACTGTGTCTCTGACATGTTCATCTGCAGCAAGGGGGCCCTGCAAGGAACCATCTTGGCTCCCTTTCTCGAATAATTTTAAAGCCATTTGCAATAATACTACACATTCTGTGCAATAATACTTGTACACTCGTATACATCACTTGCTCATTCGTGCAATATTACAAAACATTATTTCTGCTTGTATATAGTGTAATCTATTCTACTGTATATGTTGTTATTCTACACAGAACTTGACTTCTGTATTTTGGTAATTATTTTTCTTCTACTTAATTTCTGCAATACTTGCACTATTGTTCTGTGACTGTCCCTGTGCTGCTGTAACATCGTAAATTTTCCCATCGTGGGACTATTAAAGGATTATCTTATTTTATCTTATGACATACTGCCTTATTTGACAGCTTGTGGACAAAATGTGTACACAAAGTCAGTCTACATATATTTGATTTGAATCAGAATCATAATCAGAAGAAGTTTATTGCCACTGCCAATGAACAGGATTCACAGACTAGGAATTTGCTTCGATATAATGGTGCAACATTAAACAGAGAGCAATATAAAATGCTAAGATAAAATATACAATATGTGCCAAAATAAGACAAAATATAAGATAAAAAATGACATATGAAAGGCTGTGTGCAACAGAAAAACAGAAAGAAAGAGGAACAGAAAAAAAACAGTGCAGTGGGAGGAGTGCAATTAAAACCAAAGTACACTGTCTAAAGTGACCCGTGATAATATGATAAAGTGACAGAGTTAAGGTTAAGGTGACTGAGTTATGAGGAGTTCATGAGTCTAACGGCAGAGGGGAAGAAACTGTTCTTATGGCGGGAGGTTCTGGTCCGGATGGACCGTAGCCTCCTGCCAGAGGGAAGTGGTTTGAATAGACTGTGTGCAGGGTGAGAAGGGTCAGCTGTGATCCGACCTGCTCGGCCCAGAGTCCTGGAGACGTGCAGGTCATGGAGAGATGGAAGGCTACAGCCGTTCACCTTCTCAGCAGAGGCCACAATGCGCTGCAGTCTGTGTCTGTCCCTGGCTGTGGCCCCGGCACACCGTGATGGAGGAGCAGAGGATGGACTCGATGATGGCCATGTAGAACTGCACCATCAGCTGGACAGGCAGCTTGGCCTTCTTCAGCTGCCACAGGAAGTACATCCTCTGCTGGGCCTTCTTGATGAGGGAGCTGATGGTTGACTCCCACTTGAGGTCCTGGGTGATGGTGGTGCCAAGGAAGCGGTGACAGTCCACAATGGTGATGGGGCTGTTGGTGAGGGCGAGGGAGGGCAGGGGGGCTGTGGCTTTCCTGAAGTCCACGATCATCTCCACTGTTTTCTGGGCGTTGAGGTCCAAATTGTTGCTGCTGCACCAGGTCACCAGCCGGTCCACCTCCCTCCTGTAGGCAGACTCGTCCCCTTCCGAAATTAGTCCGATGAGGATGGTGTCGTCTGCAAACTTGATGAGCTTTACTGAGTCGTGGCTGGAGGTGCAGCAGTTAGTGTACAGGGAGAAGAGCAGAGGGGCAAGGACACAGCCCTGTGGAGATCCTGTGCTGAGAGCCCGAGTGTTCGAGACATTCTTTCCCAGCCTCACATGCTGACTCCGGTCCGTCAGGAAGTCTGTGATCCACCTGCAGGTGGAGGCGGGCACGTGGAGCGGAGAAAGCTTGTCCTGGAGCAAAGCCGGAAGGATGGTGTTGAATGCAGAGCTGAAGTCCACAAACAGGATCCTAGCGTAGGTTCCTGGGGAGTCCAGGTGCTGCAGGATGGAGTGCAGGGCCAGGTTTATGGCGTCGTCTACAGACCTGTTGGCTCTGTAGGCAAACTGCAGGGGGTCCAGGAGGGGGTCGGTGATGGACTTCAGGTGGGATAAAACCAGGCGTTCGAAGGTCTTCATGACTACAGACATGAGAGCCACAGGCCTGTAGTCATTAAGTCCAGTGATGTGTGGTTTCTTGGGGACTGGAACTATAATGGAGGACTTGAAGCAGACTGGAACATGGCATGACTCCAGGGAGGTGTTGAAGATCCCCGTGAAGACTGGGGCCAGCTCATCAGCACAGTGTCTCAGGGTGGCAGGAGAGACACAGTCTGGGCCCGGGGCCTTACGTGGATTCAGCCTTTTGAAATGGCTTCTCACGTCCTCCTCTTGGACGGAGAGGGCAACGGGGGGAGAGGGGAGGGCAGCGGTGAGAGGGGGGAGGTGCAGGGTGTTTGAATATCCAGTTGTGTGGGGGGTGGGGAGGTGTGAGTCCTTGTCTTCAAAGCGTGAATAGAAGACGTTCAGGTTGTTGGCCAGCTTCAGGTCGTCAATAGAACGAGGTGCTTTGGGCTTGTAGTTGGTGATCTCTTTCAACCCCCTCCACACAGAGGCTGAGTCGTTGGCAGAGAACCTTTGCTGCAAAAAAACTTCTTAAATCATCCTAAAGTCAGTTTTAAGCAGAAACTAAGCCTTTTTAAGGAGAAACGAGGCAATATTCCATGATGCTTTGAAATGATGGACGCCCACTGAACGCATCACTAGCAGCTTGTGTAGTCATGTTGCTCTGATCGATTACCCTGTCTTTTACGATGAAATAATGTTGAATTTATGTGGAAATGATTGTTGAACAAAAGCTTCAGAAAGCTGTCGCTGAGACAGATGATGACTGCAGTGCAGTTTTAAGCAGAAATGTGATAATCCGTGAACCTTGGCTGATGACACATGCATATTGAAGGCAGGGGGGACAGATTTTTAGGGGGGGGATCATTCGACCTGTGACACCGGAACTCTGCTAAAATTGACCTCTCGCGTGAGTCACGGACCGCAAGATGGTGCGAGATTCAGAACTGCGAAACATTGAATGAGGCAGTTTACATCTGTGCAATACATAAGCGGTGATCAATGACTAGATTTGTCTCATGACAGGAATGTCAAGGACACTAAGGATACAATAGCCATCACTGATTTCCTTCAGGTGAGAAATCCATTCAGTGATCACAAGGACATGTATAATGCCGCGTTCACACCGGGCGTGACGCAGGCGACAGCGGCGACAGGTTACCATGTAATCTTTATGGAAGGACGCATTGTAGTGCCAAGCCACACAACACGATGGACGCGAATGAAGCGATTTTGAGCGTTTGGTGCGTATGTGATGCGATATCGCTTCGCATCGCCCTCCTCCCCCAGTTGAATAATCTGAACTTTTTCATCTTGTCGCGCCGCGATGACCAATCAGGGACTGGATATGTAGTGACGTGGAGATGTCTGGAGTTTATACTTGATGTGGACATGTCCTGTCTCTGGCAGCCAGCCTGTGAGCTGGACGGGAGAGCGAGCAGCACCGCAGCAGCAGCTAGTTTTTTTCATGTGCGCACGTGAACGAATCGTCTGTGAAGATCATTTTATTAACTGCACAGATGCATACTAAAACAAATGGTGACTGGTTTATAACACAATGATGACAGAGTTTGACGGGAGAGCGAGCAGCACCGCAGCAGCCGCTAGGTTTTTTTTCCACGTGCGTGTGCGAACGAATCGTCCGTGAAGATCATTTTATTAACTACACAGATGTATGATAAAACAAATGGTGACTGGTTTATAACACAATGATGACAGAGTTTGAGGGGAGAGAGAGTGAGGAACCACAGGGGCAGCCAGTTTTTTTTTCTTTGTTCATATGTGCGCGTGCGAACGGGACAGGAGGTCCTCAAACTGGGTCCTGGAGAGGCAGAAGTACTGCTGAAAGTGGTCGTCATCCAGACACAGCTCCTGCAGCAAATGATGAAACTCCCCGAATTGGGAACATCTCATGAGGATGTTGCGAACCCAGCGACGGCGCCGCTGGTGACGTTTGTCAGCTTTCCACAACAAATACAGCACAGCAAGTCGCTCCGCGTGACCAAGGTCCGCTGTGTTGACTCGACGGCGAGCGGAATGGAAGCTCCTCCTATTTGATGACGCAGGCAAATTTTCGCAGCGAAAGTTTCCGCCCAAGCAGAGCGACACACCGGGCGATGGTGGCGCGTCCATCGCCAGGCGAAGGAAGCAAATTTGTGGCGTCCCGTCGCGTGAGGTGTGAACGCGGCATAATATTGACACTGGTGTCATGGCTCCGGTGACAGTGAATGTTGATACAACAGAAAAAGTTGGCAACACCATTCTGCAATCCATGGAAGGGAAGAGACTAATTTTTCTTTAAGAAAAAGGCACAGACCATAACCATGGATGTCAAATCAGCAGTTGTAATTGGCAGTGAAAATGTCTCTATTCTTTTGTTCCAAAGGTTTATAATGGCAGGACAAGATGTGATGATCTCCCTCAGATTGTCTTTTGAGCTGTCTACTTCCCCCACTGCTTTACACAGTGTGTCCTGCATATGCTTGGTGAGAGATCGGAGACAACTGGTTGTCAGATTTGTTCACTGTTCAAACAACAGTTGACTCTGCCTCCCGCTGTGACAGCAAACTAGTTGGAGATGACAGAGATTTGCTTGTGCCTTTTTGTTTTTCATGGAAAGATGACACTTCACAATCTATATTTCAAGCCACAGCCAAAGTCACATAAAAAGGATCCAGAGAACATGGAACATTAAATCAACCTGGACCAGCCCTGACAAAACAGTGTGTGATAATGTTCCGTTCATACAGTAGAGAAGCTTGAATCTTCGACTGGACTGGGTTGCTTGACGTGAGGACGTTTCGCTTCAAATCACAGAAGCTTCCTCAGCTAAAATTCTTGCTCTGGTAGTCTGACTTCTGTCTTGACTCTTGTAGAGAAGAATAAACCAGAAGCCAACAAAAGCTGGAGTTTTTTTAACCTAACCAGACCCCACCTACCGAGAGGCTGACTGCTATAGGCTAGTGACTAAACAATAGCTCTAATTAGCACCTATTGTGCTCTAGTTAGCACTCTCCTAATGACAGGACGGAAGCCTCCCCTGATGGCTCCCTTGACGACTCTCTCCTGATGACGTGAATGACTCATTACCATGAACAAAAGACTGAAACTGCTTTGACCTGAGTACCACATTGTAAACAGGGGACAAAGCGTGTCTGAGACCCGTTTTACAAAGAATGCTTCCTTGACACCTCTCTCAAACCATTTCTTCTCTCTGGCTAAGATTTTAACTTCCTTGTCCTCAAACGTGTGGTTAGTGTCTTTCAGGTGGAGATGAACTGGAGACTGAGGTCCACTGGCGACCTCTCTGCGGTGCTGGTATAGCCTTTGTGTAAAAGTTGCTTCGTCTCACCTATGTAGTGTTCATTACAGTTTTCCTGACATCTGATATGATACACTACATTGCTTTGTTTGTAACTAGGGATCCTGTCCTTAGGGTGAACTAATTTCTGTCTCAAGGTGTTGACCGGTTTAAAGTAAACTGGGATTTTGTGCTGTCTGAAGATCCTCTGTAGTTTTCCCCTACTCCTGCTAAATAAGGGACAGACACTCCTCTTCTTCTTGTCTCCATCTCCTGTCTATCTGGTCTCTTTGTTTTCTGGGACTTCTGCACTTTGTCCAGGGACCTACGTGGGTACCCACATACTGAGGGCTTTCCATACAAGTTGTTGCTCTTTAGCCCTTCCCTCTGCAGTTGTGGGCACCTGTAGGGCTCTGTGTTGAAGAGTCCTGATCACACCGAGCTTGTGTTCAAGGGGGTGGTTTGAGCCAAAGAGCAGATATTGGTCAGTGTGAGTGGGTTTTCTGTAAACCTCTGTCTGGAGCTGCCTGTTCTCTCCAATCGTAACATCACAGTCCAAGAAGGCTAAATGGTTGTTTCTGGCATCCTCACGTGTGAACTTGATATTGGAGTCCACCGAATTGATGTGTTCTGTAAAGTTCTTTTGTTCATGGTAATGAGTCATTCACGTCATCAGGAGAGAGTCGTCAAGGGAGCCATCAGGGGAGGCTTCCCTCCTGTCATTAGGAGAGTGCTAACTAGAGCACAATAGGTGCTAATTAGAACTATTGTTTAGTCACTAGCTTATAGCAGTCAGCCTCTCAGTAGGTGGGGTCTGGTTAGGTTAAAAAACTCCAGCTTTTGTTGGCTTCTGGTTTATTCTTCTCTACAAGAGTCAAGACAGAAGTCAGACTACCAGAGCAAGAATTTTAGCTGAGGAAGCTTCTGTGATTTGAAGCGAAACGTCCTCATGTCAAGCAACCCAGTCCAGTCGAAGATTCAAGCTTCTCTACTATGGAAACCACCTGGACAACTGAGAGCCTACACAGAAACGTTCCGTTCATACATGCTATCTTGGGATGTGGTACTTCCAGAATTCATGGAATTGGCAAAAATACAATGAAACATGATAACCTCATCAAACACGCACAGATTTTCGGGAAAAATAACGTCCAAAGATAGCATCAACACTGCTGGAGAAAGAGCAGTTGTGTCACCATCAGTGTTGCCACAGTTACTTTGAAAAAGTAATCCAATTACTGATTACTCCTTGAAAAAGTAACTTAGTTACTTTACTGATTACTCAATTGTAAAAGTAAGTAAGTTAGATTACTAGTTACTTTCCCCAGCTGCCAACAACAACCCTCTGCCACCTCAACAAGACAATGATACCTGTTTTGCCAAAACTCACTTTATAGTCACCCTTTCTTGACTTCAATGAAAATACTTGTTTTATAAAAAGTAAAATAAAGACCTCTTTCTTGACCTCATATTTAACTGTTGACAGCACTGTAACAGTAAAACTTGCAATTTCTAACTTGCATTGTTTATAAATGTAACTATTAAATTCTTTCTAACATTTTTCTAACATTTAAATTCTCTCTAAACATTTTACTTGTCTTAATAATTATTATTATTATAAGTAGTATTAGTAGTTGTAGTAAACAAAAAAGGCTTCAAAACTGGACCTTTAATCTAGGGGTGTTGTGGGAGGGGGGGGCACCTACTTGCCCCACGCCCCCATTCAATCTGGATTCACCTCTGCTTTGGCGTCTAAGCACAAAGAATGGATAACATTTATTTATCATAACGCGTTTTCACATCATGTGGTCCTCAGAAAGAAAGTTTAGGTGCATTTGAGTGGAAAATAGTGTTAGTTGTTGATGCGTCGCGGAGGATCAGCTGTTTTAGCGAGAAGATACGAAGCGGCTCATAATTCTAACTAAAGGAGGAAAAAAAGCATAAAAATGTCTTTGTAAAGCTCAGTGCAGGTGTGCTGTTGTCACCGCGCTTTAAGAGGTGAGGATGAGTCGTAACTGCCGCAGAAAACTGCAGATGAAAAGCTCACAGCTCGCTTAAAGTGGGCAGTTCAGTCGAACCCCGACCCCCTGCCCACGGACCAAGTTTAATGCTGCTATCGACCCACAATGCAAAAATAATAGTAACGCACAGTGACTTGGAGAAGTAACTTTAATCTGATTACTGATTTGGACAGATTAACGCGTTAGATTACTCGTTACTAAAAAAAAGTGGTCAGATTAGAGTAACGCGTTACCGACATCACTGGTCACCATACAACAGGTTAGATGGAGAAACAACAGACGAGCTGCAGTACAGATGACTCTGTTGAGTTAGATGACATCAATAATGTTTACTTGGACCTGGAAGCATAAATAAAAAAAAAAAAAAAATAAAATATATGATGTTTATTTTCTTGGTTTTTCTTTTTATAAGTACATATATTGAGTGATTCATTTAAATACATTCATTCATTCATTTAAATAATTCATTTAAATTCATTTAAATATTCATTTAAATAAATGGTGACTGTGTAAATTCTCAGTTTAACATAACATTGCCAAAAATATTGCACAATACCTAACTTTTTCTTCTTTCTTATGTCTATCATGGGTTTTTGGTCAATATTAGTTTAACTATAGTCTGTTATGCTTGTCAAATGCACCTGATTGTTTGTTGGTCATAATTTACAGGAAATGCTTATTTTTGAAAGGTTAACCTGTTTAAGCATGCTTACAGCTTTACTTTGTGACCCAGAATTCAACATTTTGGTGTTCGAGGGTATGCATCTTCATGTAGATTTTAAAATATTTTCCCATAGTTAGATTTCTGTTGAGTTTTTGTTATTCTAGTTGTAATGAGGAATAATATGCAACAAACAGAAAAACCATTGCAATTAGTGGTGGGTTGACCTCATTTTGGCCATATATTGCTTGGACTACAAGTCCTCTAACTCTTCCTGGAAGATATAATGCTTCCAGCATATCATGGGTCTTCCCTGGCACCTCCTCCCAGTTGTAACTGCCTGGAAGACCTCCCTAGGGAGACGACCAGGAGGCATCCTTACCAGATGCCTGAACCACCTCAGCTGGCTCCTTTCATGCGAAGAAGCAGCAGCTCTACTCAGAGTCCCTCCCACATATTTAAGGTTCTCACTCTGTCCCGGAGTGTAAGCCCGGATACTCAATGGAGGAATCTCATTTCCGTCGCTTGTATCCATGACCTTGTTCTTTCAGCCATTACCCAAAGTTCATGACACAGGTGATGACAGGAGCATAAATTAACTGGTAAATTGAGACTCTTGCCTTCTGGCCCAGCTCCTTTACCACAAAAGTCTGGTACAGTGTCTGTCAGATGCAGCTCCAGTACATCTGTTGATCTCACGCTCCAGCTTACTCTCACTTGCGAACAAGACCCTAAGATACCTATATTCCTCCACTTGGGGTAACAACTCCACCCTTTTTTGACAGAGGACCATAGCAAATTTGAAGGTGCTGATCCTCATCTCAGTCACTTCATACTTGGCCTCAAACCTGCCCAGTGCAGGTTTGAAAAAAAATATATATTATTGCGAAACAGGGCGTGTTACAAAAAGCCATTTTCACGAAACCTGCACAAAATGTTCAGTCTTGTCGGGAGTAGATATACCATATTACATTTTGGTCCAAGTTCCGATAAAGGAGATGAGCTAGAATATTTCAAAAAAAAATGTAACATTGTGTCATATTGGAGGATGTTTCACAAATGAATATATTGCAGTCAATCCACAAAAAGAATTAGAAACAGAACACTTAAAATTTTTTAACATGGCAGGTGGGGTGCTTTGGACCTTTACCAGAGGTACACACTGTCATTTTAAACAAATGAAGCTTGATGGTGCTGCTGGACAGCTGATTTCATGCTCACATTTGGGGAATAACAATGAAATAACAACATTGTCAACATTGGTGATGGTCAGACCTGGTGTGTTGCTGTAGATGGGAGAGCTGGCGGAAACATTTTTCACAGTATGAACATCGATAAGGTTTGAGGCCCAGGTGTATGCGGAGGTGCTGGGCCAGGTAGGATGCATTTGAAAATGACTTGGTGCAGTGAGAACACTTGTAAGCCTTTGCCTCTGTGTGCGTTTTGGAGTGGATCTGCATGTCTGACTTAGAGAAGAAGGTCAATGGACAAATCTTACACCTGTGTGAAGAGAACAGAGGCAAAGACACAAAGGACAAAGATTAGAGATAAGCTGTCAAAACCTGAAGAATTGCTGTGGTCTTTGCAGCAGCGCTGCTGATCCATGAGTATAATATTACAGACTGAATGTTTGATTTAATTTTTAGCGGTGGATCAGTTTTTACTGTGCATTCATTAGGGCCCCTTCATACATAGTACGAATGTGGCCAAACTGCACACGAAGCAGGAACCATACAGTAGTGTTCAGAATAATAGTAGTGCTATGTGACTAAAAAGATTAATCCAGGTTTTGAGTATATTTCTTATAATTACATGGGAAACAAGGTACCAGTAGATTCAGTAGATTCTCACAAATCCAACAAGGCCAAGCATTCATGATATGCACACTCTTAAGGCTATGAAATTGGGCTGTTAGTAAAAAAAAAAAAGTAGAAAAGGGGGTGTTCACAATAATAGTAGTGTGGCATTCAGTCAGTGAGTTTGTCAATTTTGTGGAACAAACAGGTGTGAATCAGGTGTCCCCTATTTAAGGATGAAGCCAGCACCTGTTGAACATGCTTTTCTCTTTGAAAGCCTGAGGAAAATGGGACATTCAAGACATTGTTCAGAAGAACAGCGTAGTTTGATTAAAAAGTTGATTGGAGAGGGGAAAACGTATACGCAGGTGCAAAAAATTATAGGCTGTTCATCTACAATGATCTCCAATGCTTTAAAATGGACAAAAAAAAACAGAGAACCTTGTGGACTGATGAGAGTAAAATTGTTCTTTGTGGGTCCAAGGGCCACAGACAGTTTGTGAGATGACCCCCAAACTCTGAATTCAAGCCACAGTTCACAGTGAAGACAGTGAAGCATGGTTGGTGCAAGCATCATGATATGGGCATGTTTCTCCTACTATGGTGTTGGGCCTATATATCGTATACCAGGTATCATGGATCAGTTTGGATATGTCAAAATACCTGAAGAGGTCATGTTGCCTTGTGCTGAAGAGGACATGCCCTTGAAATGGGTGTTTCAACAAGACAGTGACCCCAAGCACACTAGTAAACAAGCAAAATCTTGGTTCCAAACCAACAAAATTAATGCCTCACAGATGTGAAGAAATCCTGAAAAACTGTGGTTATACAACTAAATACTAGTTTAGTGATTCACAGGATTGCTAAAAAAGCAGTTTGATCATAATAGTTTTGAGTTTGTAGCGTCAACAGCAGATGCTACTATTATTGTGAACACCCCCTTTTCTACTTTTTTTTTTTTTTACTAATAGCCCAATTTCATAGCCTTAAGAGTGTGCATATCATGAATGCTTGGTCTTGTTGGATTTGTGAGAATCTACTGAATCTACTGGTACCTTGTTTCCCATGTAACAATAAGAAATATACTCAAAACCTGAATTAATCTTTTTAGTCACATAGCACTACTATTATTCTGAACACTACTGTATGCAATTCATATAAATTTGGAGCTGCCTCCAACGCCTCTTACAGCTGTCACTAAAACTAAACTGGGCATCCCAGCTGGAGAACAAGTACCATGTTTGGATGGACATGACCTAATAGACTGGTGCCGAAATTCAGAATTGTGACACTCTGTTATTTTTGGGACAAAGTTAGCAACCAGTCTTACTTTGTCAATTTGGGTGTGCTGAATTCAGATCTGCAATATGCCAAGCTCTATCTGTCCTCTGTTGACCTCTAGAGGTCATTGAACTTTGTGACCATAAGTGCCCCATCGGAACCTAGTTTCTCAGCTTCATAAGCAATGAAATGGAATGAAGTGATAAATAAACTGAACAAATTTTATATCAATTATTTGGTGCTGAATTCAAATGTTTCATTTTCAGAATTCTATATAACCTCTGGTGACCTCTAGAGGTCACTGACCTTTACAACAAAAAACTGCTGAAAACAGATTCTTGATTTCATAAATCAATTAACTGCAGTAATAATGAAATAGGAAACTGGTCTTATTTTGCCAGTCTGAATATACTTAATTCAAGTTTTCTATGTGGCAAAAAACATGCATATGTGCAATGGTCTATGTAGTTGTGCTTTCATACTGAGACGTGAATGAACGCTACATAAATCCTACTTCAGCTTTAGAATCTATTTCTTAAGTTCTTTTGCAAAATCTTGATGACCATAATTTGACATCCGTGTACAACCATATTTACTCTACGTTTTTCTGCAAACATTGCCAGAAGTTTGGCAACGACATGCAGCAGTACATTGGAGTTTTGTGTTTCTTGCAACTGCAGTTCTTCCTTTGACACTGTGTGGTGCAGCCACATGTCACAAGATTGATGACAGTCTGTGGCACAGAGGGAAGGAAAGAGAGAACTGACAAAAGAGCATCTTTCTCAATTCGCCAACCCATAATTTCTGGTGGAGGAAGTGCAGGTCTTTGTTGATCCATACAGCTGCTTGATAGTCTGCCCTCTTGATATGGAATGACAAGGCATCCTGGCTTGTTGGTAATGCCTCCAGAGGAACAGCTTGAGCAAACAGTGATGCCCTGGCATTGTTTGATGAGGTGCATGAACCAGCTTTGAAAACCTTTCAAATAAAGGCTTCTACATCAACACAGGCTGTGCTACTGAGGTCACCTCTTCCAAGTTCGTTCAAGAGATTGTGGTGCTCCATGAAAACTTTGAAACAAGATTTCTTGGAGTGTCCTGCCAGGAAAGAAGTACAATCACATCCTTTGATTGCATGGAAGGCTGGCAGGGAACTGAGCAGAGCACCATCAAGGTTCTCAGCCAATGTATGAATTGGAATGAATTTCTGCTTCTTTGAGGTGCCTGCCTTCATCCATACTTTATCACAGCTGATGCTGGCAAAATGCACTAAAAGGAGAACCAAAACATCTGTGTCTGTTGAGGTCACAACAATAGCAGAAGCTTGGTGCAATGGAGCACCATCCTGTTGTCTGCCTGTTCATGTCTAGCCTCAAATTCTTCCACATTCACATCAGACGTTGATGACTCAATGTGCTCTTCATTGATGAATCCAGCACAACAACAGTTTTCTTAGATGGAGCCTGAAGTATCAAGAGAGAGAAATCTAGCAAGGTCTCCCTTGTTGTCCTCAGTGGCAATGAAATTGTCCCACTTCAGAGGTAGTGGTACATTCCTGTCTTTGATCTCTCGATGAACTGGAACTGTCTTTTTGGTACGCTTGGTACGAGTGCCAGACGTTATTGACAGGTCATATTATCTATCAAATACAATGCGTATGTGCTTGAAAGGTTCCCCAGATTTACATGATAGATGTCGCAAATGAATCTGCCAAATGTCCAAAAGTTTTGGCTTTTGGAGTCTTACCAAGTGCAACCACGTGTACCTGACCATCAACAATCAAGGTTGCATTGCTGCCTAATTCAGCACTTTCTAGTGTTTGAGGACAGGGTACATTGCTGAGCAGTGACTCTACCAAGATAGACTTTTGTCCAGATCAGAGATTGCCTGTCATGCCAGCAAGAGAAGGTGATGTTGGCAGTAATTCATACTGCAAGATTTCCTCCAAATTCACATGCCTCCCAGCCTGAGAAGAAGTAAGGACCCTCTGAAGGAATTTTCTGTATTCATCAGGCTATAAAGTCAAGAATTTGTCTTCAGCTTGCCGTTTTTGTTGCAAAGGTCAATGACCTCTAAAGGTCACCGGAGGTCATATAGAATTCTGAAAATGAAAATTTTAATTCAGCACCAAACAACTGATATACAATGGCAATTTGTTCAGTTTATTCATCAATTCATAGCATTTGATTGCTTATGAAGCTGAGAAACTAGGTTCCGATGGGCACTTAGGGTCATAATGTTCAATGACCTCTAGAGGTCAACAGAGGTCAGATAGAGCTTGGCATATTGCAGATTTAAATTCAGCACACCCAAATTGACAAAGTAAGACTGGCTGGCAACTTTGTCCCAAAAATGCCTGAACCTTTCTAAATATCCACAAATTTCTATTTCAGCACCAGTATATAACAACTGTCCACTGTGAGGCACCTGCGTCTGCTTGCTGTCCTCATGTGGACATACATAAAAACATATGTCACTGTTGCGACGGGCTGCAGCGAGCAACTGCACGGCACACACATTGACAGGCTGCCCCAGGTGAAACGAACCGTCAGATCATAACACGCAGCGGGCGATCTGAATGTCAAGTCACCCACATGAGCTGTGTTCCACATGACACGGTGTCTGTCCTGCGGTGCGCTGTCCACAGGACACGCCGTGTTCAGCAGATGTAGACATGATAAGAGCGCACTGCTTCATTCATGTCATGTCATGACTGTACGTCTGTGACCATGGGTCATCTACAGAGGAACAGACGGTTCATACTTGTATTGTTTACTCGATAAGAGGGATTCAATAAAATGCGGTGGTTTTTTATGGTGTGTGTTTTTTTTCTTTTAATACATTTATCTCCTTGTTGATTTCAGACATTTTATGCACCTTTTACAGAACAGTGATGGTAGTGCTGCAGTAAAGTTTCTGTCTGGCAGTCAGAGCTTTTGTAAATAGCAGGTTCGAATCCCGCAGGTGGCATTTATTTTTTTTATTTTTTTGCCACAGCAGCTGTGTGATGTCGCTCCACACAGTCCAGTTGCTCGCACTGTGTTCCCACTGCGACAGTTTCATGCACAAACATGCACGAAACTGTCGCAGTAGTATCGTTCACATCTGCCCGACCACGTGTCCCTCCCGAAGTTGGCTCGATGTTTTCGTGGTTCGCTCATACGAGCTGTTGCACTGTGATTTGTACTTATTCATAATATGTGTGAAGGGGCCCTTAGGTTTGAATCTGCATTTTTCCTGCGTTTCCCAGTCAAAGCTACATTACTTCCATTTCTAAATGTGTTAGGGCAATGAAAGGCTGCTGAATCTATAAAATACCACAATTAAAAATACATGACTATTCAGTGTGGAGACAAACAGCATTACCAATTCATGAAGACAGTGATAGTAAATGACAGACTGCAAAAGCTCCTGCATGTCAGTTATTACATACATATACACACACAGAGCTGTGGACATAAATTTACACAGAATTTGTCTAAAGAGGGCCTTCTTGTATTAAAGAGGAAGAAGTGAAAAGGAAAAAAGGAAGAAACCAAAAAGTAAGCCAAGGCATCCTTGAAAGCCCAGTTCCTCCTTCAGATCCATATTTTAAAGTTTCATCATAGTCATAATCATAGATCTACCAGAACCTTCTGGGGCGGGGGGTGGGGATGGTAGAGTAAAGCTGCCAGGGGATAATGCTATTTAATAATCAATACTCTGTTCAGCAAAGGTGGTTGGGGTGCCACTAATTATTTTCATAGTTAATTAATCAATTGATTATTTTCTCTATTAGCTGGTTTGTTATGTCAATAGAATGTCAAAAAATTGTGAAAAATGTCAGTCAGTGTTATCCAGAGCGCAAGATGATGCTTTCAAATGACTTGTTTTTTTCTATAGCACAAAGATATTCAGTTCAGTGCCAGATAGGAGTAAAGCAGCTTGTAAAATAAACCAGAAAATATTCATATTTAAGGAGATGAAATCAAAGAATTCGGATATTTAAAACAAAAATCTCAAAATGATAAATGCAATTGTATGGATGTTCAAATTGTCAAGTTTGCACTTTGTCTGTGTCACTTCCTGTTTTATTTGGACATTTTCTTCCTTTGTGTTTCTGTCGTCTTGTTCCTGTTTTTTTTTCCTACTCAGAAAACTGATTATCTTGTGTTTTTTGAGCTTAGCCTTAACCTGGACTTTTACGAAACAACTAGTTTGTACTTACCCTCACGTGTGGTCCTCTGCTTAGGGGCCCTCAGTTGTACTCCAGATATTGCACAGTTCAAACTTGATGAATACTGTTAATCTTGTTCAAGTTATCATGTGCACAAGTAAGTATGCTTGACACACAGATACACACATATGTACGAAGTGCAATTCTATGTTCCCTTTCTGGCCTTACAGCTGCAGCCGGTGGGGGATAATAACATGGATATTATTACATATGTAAACTTGTATCCACAACCGTATCAGAAAACTTGCCACACAGGTTGGTCTTGGATAGAAACCATTACTTTAAGAGCAGCATCTTCTTAATGGCTTTTCTTACCTGTAGATTTTTCCCTCTTTGGCAGTGATGGTGACACAAGACTGGTCATTGGGCGAGGCAAGGATTGGGTAGGGCACCACCAAAAGAGAAGACCTATTCTCCGCTTTGATCCTCTTGCGGCCGCGTTCCTCCTTTGGAGGAGGTCCGAGGAGCCCCACCAGGCCTCCATTGCTTTTTCCAGTCTCCACGACATGTCCGCTAGATAACCCTGAGAGTAGGTGGGGTGTGGGAGCGCCAACCCACCGACTGTGGCTGCTTGAGGTGGGCGTAGTTGGAGTTATAATCTCTGAGGTGTTGAGGTTCCCTGTTCTGGATGCGAGTGCCACACCTGAATGAGGTAAAGGTGAAGAGGACAAAAAAGCAATCATATGTAAGATTTACAGTGGAAAGTACAATAATCAGCCAGAGTTAATGTGATGATAGCTGATGGATATGTCAAATAAAAGTTTAACATTTCCATATTTGATAATATCTTGTTGTGGATATGCTTGTCTGTGCACTTTTAGGTATCATTATGAGCTGTATGTATTCAGTTGTTGAATTCTTTAAATATTATTAGTGATATTTTCTGTATAGGTTCATTTGTTCCTGTCTGTGGTCTGGGTCCCCCGTGTTCCACCCCTGCATCCTCACTTGTCTGTCTTGTTATGTTTTCCTGCTGCTCCCCTTCACATGTTTGATTTCCACTTTGCGTTTCTGCAGATCCACCTTGGATTTGCTGTGGCGACCCCGAGTGCAAAAACAAGGGAGCAGCCGAAGGGGTTTCTGCTTGAGTTTTGGATTTAGGTTGTGGTCATTATTAGTTCTTATAGTCTTTATGTTCTGATCACCTCCTTTTGTCATTATGTTTATCATCTCACTCTTGCTCTTCCTTATTTACTCCTGAGTTTTGTTACTTCCCCTATTGTAATTGGTAATCATTGTGTTTAATTAGGTTCTACTCACCTGCAAATGTTTCTGTTCACCTTTTGTTGTTAGTTGTCACATGACCTTTGATACACCTGTCCTCCATTTTGTTCAGTCAGTTCCTCATGTAAGTTACATGTAACAATATTTATGCAAATTCTTGATTTTATTACAGCTGGACTTCATCTGTATTAAAGGTTTATTGTCTCGTTTGTTTGAGTTTACTAGTTACAGTGGCTATAAAAATTATAGAAAATATAATTTCTCCACCTAGTCTTCCCCAGGGTCTCCTCCTAGCTGGACGTGCCTGGAACACCTCCCTAGGGAGGTGCCCAGGGGGCATCCTTACAAGATTCCAGAACCACCTCAACTGGCTCCTCTCAGGGTGCAGGACTACTTTGTGTCCCTAGGGTGAATAAAAAGTCTGCAGGTCACAGATCTTTCACTTATTGTGCCCCTGTTCTGTGGAATGATCTCCCTGCATCAATAAAACAGTCATTCTGTAGAGACTTTCAAGTCTAGATTTAAGACTTTTGTATGGCTAGCATACTGGCATAGTATGTTATTATGCTTTTTACCCTTTTAAATTCATTTTATTAGGAAACTGAGCAGGCCACAGCCTCAACTTTATCTTAATTCTGGGTCTTTTAGTGAAGCTTCGGGCTAGTGGCCGGCAATCACCTTAGTATTTCTTCTGTTTTTCTTGTTGCTTAATTCTGATAAATTATACTGTATTTGTTGTCTTTCTGATGCCTGATTCAGTTTCTCCTCTCTGTTTGAGGTGCGGCTCCATCGAGAGATGGGAGTGGTGTCAACTTCTGCAATCCTCCAGTCCTGTGCACTGGCAAAATTTCCTGTATATTCGTTTTGTCAATTGTGTCGGTAGCATGGCCCAAACAGAGGGTTGCCCCTTTTGAGTCTGGTCTGCTTGAGGTTTCTTCCTCAAATCATCAGAGGGAGTTTTTCCTTACCACTGTCGCCTGTGTGCTTGCTCTGGGGGTTGATAAGACTAGACCTTACTTGTGTGAGCACCTTGAGGCAACTTTTTGATTTGGCGCTATATAAATTGAAATTGAAAATTCAGCAATGGAAGCTTTGAATATTGCCCATTTTGGTTCAATGCCCCAACCTCCACAGAGATGCCAGAAAAGCTCTGCAAGACAGTGGGCTCCTCCAGACATTCCCAGGTCACCCGCACTATCTCTTTGGCCTTACCAGGTCTGTCTAAAGTCCTCCCCCACCCTATGATCCAACTCACCACCAGATGGTGATCGGTTGATATCTCTGCCCCTCTCTTCACCCGAGTGTCCAGAACATGCAGCCTCAGATCAGATGGTACGATCACAAAATCAACAACTAGGGTGCTCTGGAACCATGTACACTTATGAGCATCCTTATGTTCGAATATGGTGTTTGTTATGGACAGTCCATGACTAGCACAGACGTCCAACAACAAACAACCGCTCAGGTTTAGATCAGGGAGGCTGTTCCTCCCAATCATGCCTCTACAGGTGTCTCTGTCATTGCCCATGTGTGTGTTGAAGTCCCCCTAGCAGAACAATGGACCCCATACAGGACTCCAAGAAGGCTGAGTACTCCGACCTGCTGTTGGTGCATATGCCACCTGAAGGCGCAGGGAGTCAACACTCATCTACCAGGGTAAACTCAAACGTAGTGGAGCTCAGCTGGGGACTCTTGAATATCCCCACACCCACGTGGTGCCTCACACCCTGGGCAACTCCAAAGAAGAATAAGGTCCAACCTTATTCACCTTATTCAAGGAGAGTGGTTCTGGAGCCAAGGCTGTGCGTGGAGGCGAGGCCCACCAGATCTAATTGGTAGTACTCCACCTCCCGCACAAGCTCCGTTTCCACGCCCCCAGAGCTAGCCTCTGCTGCCCAGGTCTGGTCCGTCGAGGTCCTCTACTTTCACTCCCACCCATGGGACAGCGCACCTGACACTTTTAACAGGTGCACTTTTAACAGCAAATTTTAATATGCATCAGTAAATCTCCATCAGCTTTGCATTTCATACTCTGCAAATTTCCATGATTCATCCATGCAAAACTTCTCATGTTAACTCAGGCTGTGACTGAGAGCAGACTCAGGATTACAAGTGAGCAGCTCTTTTCAACCCTCTCTTCCTTTGTATTAGGTTTTCTTCCAAAATTTTAATGTATTTTGCTAGATTAATATTTATCTTACTCTCTAGGGAAACAAGTCTTCCAGAGCCTATCAATGGAGAAACTGTGCATGGAGCAGCTTTGGCCTGTTGCACAACAAGTCAAAGCTTCATGATACAGTGGGACAGAGAAGGATTCATACAAGGAAACCAGTCAAAATTTAGGCTTGAGTCTCCCATGTGCCTTCTGACAAACTGTAGCTGAAACCACATCCTTCTTTGTGACATTACACAATTAAAATGTAGAACTAGTGACAGTGCCACACTGTTTGTATTTCTTAATGGATGTAAATTAAGACCAACACATGTTCAGTGACTTGGAAATGTTCATGTATCCAAGCCTTGACTCAAATCTGACTATAAAAAGTCATAACTTGTATGAACACAAATCTTACATTTATTTTCTCTAATTACTTATGGGCTCTGAAAATTGAGGAACTGTGTTGAAATACTGTAATTCATTAATTTTAAATGTGATATTTTTGTTCAGCACCTTGAATAAAAATGAAAGCCACACTTCAGTCAAATCTGAGGGCCCCTTCACACATGGTACGAATGTAGTCGAATTGTGCATGAAGCAGGAATCGCATGCAATCGTTGGTTGGTCGTAGCTGCCTCCAACATCTTGTACACCTGTTGCTACAGCTATTTGCGCACACCAGTGGCTGAAAGACAGAGTCTGCGCTGTGAGAGCCCATTCGATCCCTCTCGTGGCAGGTGTTGGCCAAATTCCAGGTGACACGCATACACATCTAACACCGCTCGCTTGGCACTTAGAAAATGCGTGGCCATTCACGCTGTCAGCACAAAAACAGTCAGCAGACGATCACTTTCGAGCTGGTGGTGAAATCTGTCAAAGTGCCCCATGACTGTGAAGTCGACTCCCCTCACAACGCGTGTGCGAGCGTTTCACGCGCTCAAACTTACCAACATCACCTCTCCCATTTTCCTTGTCTTCCCTTCTCCACTGGGAAAAAACAAACAAACAAAAAACTGCACTCTTCGTGACTGCTTTGGTGATTGCAGCCGAAAACAAAAACAGTACACAATCTTCCCGTGTGAAGTGATGCTGTGTTTGTGTTGCGCAATGGCAGGCTGTCCCTGGAAGTAGTAAAATCCTGCGATATCACGCAGGGATTCAAATGAGACTGCGCTGCTCCATGAAACACTCAAATGAAGGCTAGGCTAATAATAGCGTTGCTATTTGTCATAGGACCTTTGATGTGGGTTGACCTTGATTGGTTGACCAAATTCAAGGTTCTAATAGTTCAAATCAGTCTGGAAAGGGTATGGATTAAACATAATGAAAGGGTTGTGTGATGAGGATGTTAGCTTTTTAAAAAGATCAAATGTCAAGGCCACACAGAACGAAATGTGATGGGACCACTGAATCACAAAGAATTAATTTGCATGAATTTGTGTCCAGAAGGCCTGGGTGTTGAACTAAGTGCCCATTCTGATTAACAATGGTTTTATCTGTGCTGCTTCACCATAAAGCCGAGCTTGGCGTAGCTACTGAGCGTCAGTTGTTTGAGTCTCTCCAATCACAGTGTCACAGTTTGTAACAGCTTAGGAACTGGATGCTGGTTGCGTCTCTTGTTCACTCTTTGTTTATGAACAGCCAGTTCTAAGACAACTTGCAGCTGTTCTGTCACAAATGACCATTCCAACAAAGTTGTATTTACAGTAGTGTTCAGAATAATAGTAGTGCTATGTGACTAAAAAGATGAATCCAGGTTTTGAGTATATTTCTTATAACTACATGGGAAACAAGGTACCAGTAGATTCAGTAGATTCTCACAAATCCAACAAGACCAAGCATTCATGATATGCACACTCTTAAGGCTATGAAATTGGGCTATTAGTAAAAAAAAAAAGTAGAAAAGGGGGTGTTCACAATAATAGTAGTGTGGCATTCAGTCAGTGAGTTTGTCAATTTTGTCGAACAAACAGGTGTGAATCAGGTGTCCCCTATGTAAGGATGAAGCCAGCACCTGTTGAACATGCTTTTCTCTTTGAAAGCCTGGGGAAAATGGGACATTCAAGACATTGTTCAGAAGAACAGCGTAGTTTGATTAAAAAGTTGATTGGAGAGGGGAAAAATTATACACAGGTGCAAAAAAGTATAGGCTGTTCATCTACAATGATCTCCAATGCTTTAAAATGGACAAAAAAACAGAGACGTGTGGAAGAAAATGGAAAACAACCATCAAAATGGATAGAAGAATAACCAGAATGGAAAAGGCTCACCCATTGATCAGCTCCAGGATGATCAAAGACAGTCTGGAGTTACCTGTAAGTGCTGTGACAGTTAGAAGACGCCTGTGTGAAGCTAATTTATTTGCAAGAATCCCCCGCAAAGTCCCTCTGTTCAATAAAAGACATATGCAGAAGAGGTTACAATTTGCCAAAGAACACATCAACTGGCTTAAAGAGAAATGGAGGAATATTTTGTGGACTGATGAGAGTAAAATTGTTCTTTTTGGGTCCAAGGGCCGCAGACAGTTTGTGAGATGACCCCCAAACTCTGAATTCAAGCCACAGTTCACAGTAAAGACAGTGAAGCATGGTGGTGCAAGCATCATGATGGCGTCTCACTAATTTAGAAGATCTTCACTGAGCCTGGAAAAAGAGTCTGTTGCTCTATAAAAAAGCTCTCCGTAAAGCTAGGACATCTTACTACTCATCACTAATTGAAGAAAATAAGAACAACCCCAGGTTTCTTTTCAGCACTGTAGCCAGGCTGACAAAGAGTCAGAGCTCTATTGAGCCGAGTATTCCTTTAACTTTAACTAGTAATGACTTCATGACTTTCTTTGCTAATAAAATTTTAACTATTAGAGACAAAATTACTCATAACCATCCCAAAGACGTATCGTTATCTTTGGCTGCTTTCAGTGATGCCGGTATTTGGTTAGACTCTTTCTCTCAGATTGTTCTGTCTGAGTTATTTTCATTAGTTACTTCATCCAAACCATCAACATGTCTATTAGACCCCATTCCTACCAGGCTGCTCAAGGAAGCCCTACCATTATTTAATGCTTCGATCTTAAATATGATCAATCTATCTTTATTAGTTGGCTATGTACCACAGGCTTTTAAGGTGGCAGTAATTAAACCATTACTTAAAAAGCCATCACTTGACCCAGCTATCTTAGCTAATTATAGGCCAATCTCCAACCTTCCTTTTCTCTCAAAAATTCTTGAAAGGGTAGTTGTAAAACAGCTAACTGATCATCTGCAGAGGAATGGTCTATTTGAAGAGTTTCAGTCAGGTTTTAGAATTCATCATAGTACAGAAACAGCATTAGTGAAGGTTACAAATGATCTTCTTATGGCCTCAGACAGTGGACTCATCTCTGTGCTTGTTCTGTTAGACCTCAGTGCTGCTTTTGATACTGTTGACCATAACATTTTATTACAGAGATTAGAGCATGCCATAGGTATTAAAGGCACTGCGCTGCGGTGGTTTGAATCCTATTTATCTAATAGATTACAATTTGTTCATGTAAATGGGGAATCTTATTCACAGACTAAGGTTAATTATGGAGTTCCACAAGGTTCTGTGCTAGGACCAATTTTATTCACTTTATACATGCTTCCCTTAGGCAGTATTATTAGACGGCATTGCTTAAATTTTCATTGTTATGCAGATGATACCCAGCTTTATCTATCCATGAAGCCAGAGGACACACACCAATTAGCTAAACTGCAGGATTGTCTTACAGACATAAGGACATGGATGACCTCTAATTTCCTGCTTTTAAACTCAGATAAAACTGAAGTTATTGTACTTGGCCCCACAAATCTTGGCCCCACAAATCTTAGAAACATGGTGTCTAACCAGATCCTTACTCTGGATGGCATTACCCTGACCTCTAGTAATACTGTGAGAAATCTTGGAGTCATTTTTGATCAGGATATGTCATTCAAAGCGCATATTAAACAAATATGTAAGACTGCTTTTTTGCATTTACGCAATATCTCTAAAATTAGAAAGGTCTTGTCTCAGAGTGATGCTGAAAAACTAATTCATGCATTTATTTCCTCTAGGCTGGATTATTGTAATTCATTATTATCAGGTTGTCCTAAAAGTTCCCTGAAAAGCCTTCAGTTAATTCAAAATGCTGCAGCTAGAATACTGACGGGGACTAGAAGGAGAGGGCATATCTCACCCATATTGGCCTCTCTTCATTGGCTTCCTGTTAATTCTAGAATAGAATTTAAAATTCTTCTTCTTACTTATAAGGTTTTGAATAATCAGGTCCCTTCTTATCTTAGGGACCTCATAGTACCATATCACCCCAATAGATGTGCTTCGCTCTCAGACTGCAGGCTTATTTGTAGTTCCTAGGGTTTGTAAGAGTAGAATGGGAGGCAGAGCCTTCAGCTTTCAGGCTCCTCTCCTGTGGAACCAGCTCCCAATTCGGATCAGGGAGACAGACACCCTCTCTACTTTTAAGATTAGGCTTAAAACTTTCCTTTTTGCTAAAGCTTATAGTTAGGGCTGGATCAGGTGACCCTGAACCATCCCTTAGTTATGCTGCTATAGACTTAGACTGCTGGGGGGTTCCCATAATGCACTGAGTGTTTCTTTCTCTTTTTGCTCTGTATGCACCACTCTGCATTTAATCATTAGTGATTGATCTCTGCTCCCCTCCACAGCATGTCTTTTTCCAGGTTCTCTCCCTCAGCCCCAACCAGTCCCAGCAGAAGACTGCCCCTCCCTGAGCCTGGTTCTGCTGGAGGTTTCTTCCTGTTAAAAGGGAGTTTTTCCTTCCCACTGTCGCCAAGTGCTTGCTCACAGGGGGTCGTTTTGACCATTGGGGTTTTTACATAATTATTGTATGGCCTTGCCTTACAATATAAAGCGCCTTGGGGCAACTGTTTGTTGTGATTTGGCGCTATATAAATAAAACTGATTGATTGATTGATCATGATATGGCCATGTTTCTCCTACTATGGTGTTGGGCCTATATATCCAATACCAGGTATCATTAGTGATGTTAAGCTCGAGTCAGTCTGCTCGACACTGCATCGAGCTTTTTGAACCAGAAGTGTCAGCAGCGTTTCGAGCATGCCCCCATAACGTGACCACTGCGAGCGAGGCCTCGTTACATCACACCACGTGTCGAGCTTCGCGGAAAATTTGAATAATCTGGGCGTGTCAATACGACCCGCCAAGTATTTAAATGAGATCTGAATCGCAGCTCAAACCATGTTTTTTTGACAGGAGGAGATTGCTGGCGACACTGTTATTGCCAATTACCATGTGAATCGGAGCCAAGGAAAGCATTAGTTTATTTATTTAATTTAGGTCTAGTTTAGAGTTCATTTACTATAGTTAGCTACATACACATAGGATCTAACATAGAGAGACACACACCATACACAACAGCCATCCATTCATATGCAACATTTATTCACACAATACATCAACATAGGTTATAGGTTAGACTATAAATTATAGGTAGATCAGAGACTGAGCTGAGTGACTGAAGAGCTGTGATTTTGTTGAAGTGAAAGGTGTGTGTGTGTGAGAGAGTGAGTAGTGGTGAGGAAGGGACATGGAGGAGCCAGTTCCAAAAAGAGCATGATCAATTGCTTGGGAGCACTTTGATCTAATAAGCCAAAAAGGTCAAGTGCTTGATTTGTGCTCAAGAGTTGAGGTACAGTAACAATACTGCTGAGACACTTGAGGTCCAAACATCCCGAGACATCAATGGCTGCTGCTCCTGGAGCAGGAATTAGGCCATGTAACCTGTATTTTATTCTTTATCTAAGATTTCTGTGTAGGCTCTCTAAGATTTATCTAAGATTAAAACATACTCATAAACAAAAATAGCTCAGCATGTCATACTGTATTTCCATTAAAGGCAGACAAGCTGATTTGGATGAGGCACTGGTGGACTATGTTGTGCAAGATGCACAACCGTTCAAAATAGTGGAGAGCAAAGCCTTCAGGGCTTTACTACAAAGGTTTGACCCAACATATGCCTCCCTCCAGAGGAGAAGACCCGCTCAAATACTGGGGGACACGAGTCGCAGTCTATCCCAATTTACAGAGAATGGCAAAAAAAAATATTTGTCGATGCCAGCAACATCAGTGCCTTGCGAGCGGGTCTTCTCCAAAGCTGGAGAGGTGGTGAGGCAGAAGAGGACCCGATTAAAGTCCAGCACTGTTGAAATTCTTTTTTGAATAAAAATTGTTGAAAGTTGCACAATCACCGTCTCCCATTCCCTGTATTCTAATTTACTAATTACAGTAACATGAGCACCAGTTGCAGAAGCACATGTCTTTCTCACTTTTCCCGTCACATTTTATCCAAATATAGTTTGAGGAATGATAACACAAATCTACATATATTGTACAATAAAGGCTTTCAGAACCATTATGTGTGCATCTGTAGGGACTATTTATTACATTAAAAAGACACAATAATACATGACATTTTTATTATTATTATTTTTCAAGAATAAACCACATCAGTCATGAATTAATGCAAACATTTGTCAGGGCTCTCGCTCAAGGTAATTCTCAAAGCAATCCAGCAGATGTCACCCTTCAAACTGTATCACACGCGTCGAGGCAGTGTGTCGATTTTCAGCCAGTTGTGTTGCAGTGGCTCATTGGTTCACAAGGCTTCGAAATTGCCATCACTAGGTATCATGGATCAGTTTGGATATGTCAAAATACTTGAAGAGGTCATGTTGCCTTATGCTGAAGAGGACATACCCTTGAAATGGGTGTTTCAACAAGACAATGACCCCAAGCACACTAGTAAACAAGCAAAATCTTGGTTCCAAACCAACAAAATGAATGCCTTGCAGATGTGAAGAAATCATGAAAAACTGTGGTTATACAACTAAATACTAGTTTAGTGATTCACAGGCTTGCTAAAAAAGCAGTTTGAACATAATAGTTTTGAGTTTGTAGCATCAACAGCAGATGCTGCTATTATTGTGAACACCCCCTTTTCTACTTTTTTTTTTAATAATAGCCCCATTTCATAGCCTTAAGAGTGTGCATATCATGAATGCTTGGTCTTGTTGGATTTGTGAGAATCTACTGAATCTACTGGTACCTTGTTTCCCATGTAACAATAAGAAATATACTCAAAACCTGCATTAATCTTTTTAGTCACATAGCACTACTATTATTCTGAACACTACTGTATAAGGTCCAACAGTTGACAGAGCATGTCAGAGCACAAATCAAGCATGAAAAGATTTCTAAAGAATCTTTTTTACTTCAAATTGAATGAATTAAAAAAAATGTAAAAATTACAAATTTAAGAAACATTTTTTAAGCTGAAATGTACAGTAATCAAATTAATCCTGAGGTAAAAAAAAAAAATTGTAAGGATTTTCTTTAGAAAAGCGTTCTGACATTCCTCTGCCACACATTTCTGCACTCTGTCTTCCGTGTTTTGGCCTGGATGCCTCGTTTCTGTTGGATGCACGAAGATACATCACAGTGCGCAGCGGAGGAAGTTGAATTTGGTTGAACTTTGACTGTGGTGATTCTGATGTCAAGCAGCGGTGTGCGCTCACAGCGGAGCATCACACCAGCATCATTTGTGCAAACTTCTCATTGAAAGTAATGGATTTAAAGCAATGCACCACGTTTGTGCGCTCCATGTGAAAGACCCTTAAAACGATCATTAATTAAACATAGTCACAGATCTTTGTGAAAACTGTCTAAGGTTTGATTCATGTTGTTTTTCACCCATATTTTAACATTCAAGGAACAGATATAACAGCAGGGGATGTATCGATATACCCGGTTGTTACTCACATCTTTAAATACTAACAAACTTGCAAATGCACTGTATTTTTTTTCAAGGTAAAACTCAAATTATGGAAATATCTGCTGTGTGTGTGTTTTTTTACATCCAAATTAACCCTCTTGGGTAAGACGGGTATGACTGTGGAGTTTCCATGCATCAACACAGTAAATGTGAAACGGCTCCTCATTCAGTGTCCAGGCGCTTTAGTTTCTATACACCTACTACCGTTAATTTTAAACTTCCAATTAGCTGTTAGCAGCATTACGTAAAATAAATCAATCTATTTCAAAACACTTGCTGAAACAGTTGGGCCTGGCCTAAAAAATAAAACAAACAAACATAAAAAACTATGTTTTTGGTATGAATTGAGGAAGATGACATTTTTCATCATGTACATTATGGTGTATCCAGCCTGTAATTTTGAATTCACAACATTAGGTCCAAATAGTATTGAAACAAATCCAAATACCACAGGCCTGATTAGCACAATAACTTCTTCTTTTAGTCAACTTTTAGGAAATGGAAGTAGAGAGCGTGCTTACCCGAGATGTGGTTTGGTCTTGATGGATGGTCTATGATTTGTCGGAAATGCCAGTCTTCCCACAATCCTCTGGCTTTTATAGCTGCCTTATCATCTAGATTCAAGTTTACATCACCCAGAATACGTCCTGTGAAAGATGTGTAGAATGGTCAATGGAAATCTGAATCAGAAGCTCAAAGTGCTTTACATTGATGCCTTGCATTCACATATTCACACATTCTCATACAATGTCAGGGTGTTAATATGCAACGCTGCACACCGGGAGCAACTGGGGGATTAAGGACCTTCCCCAAGGGTCGAAAGTGATTTTCCGGTCTGGCAGGGATTTGAACCAAGGATCCTGTGGTCTCAGGCTCACTGCTTAACCACTAGACCATCACCTCCCCACAAGAAAACAATTTAGCAAAAAAAAAAAACAAAAAACACTGTACTTTGGCTGGTAGTCAACAAATTATATTTGCAATTTGGCATCATTTAGGAATGTAAACATCTGTCCAGATGTTGTACAGTGAGATGTAAAGTAACAGGTTACGAACTGTGGAATGTGATGAGGAGTAATTGTCAGCGTACCCGTAACCGAGCTGGATGCAGGGCGGGCGTGCAGGGCGATATCTGGTGGAGAAGGACTGTGGGAGTGGAGACCTGACATCTGCTGGGCTTTGGTCATCCCGTGGTGCCTGCCTTCTGTCTGGGTGGGAGGAGCCAGTAAAGCCTGATGGGAAGGAGCTGTGGAAGGGGGCAGGTGTGGTGGTCTGTTCTTCTCTGCCATCAGCTGCTCCTTGATTTTATTGATCAAGACTAGGTTATCCAGCTGACAGCCAAGAAACAACATTTGTGACAAGAGAACGTCCATCAGTTCAGACAGTGTCATTTTACATACGCTGGCTCCCTCTAATGGTTGGTACATGACACTGTACCCTCCTTAAATGTTTGAGGTTTGACCAGCTAGAGAATGACGAGCAGCAAGCAGCGCACGAAAACAATGATATGACCGTGACACCGTGTGTAACTCACCTGGCTTGGCATTGAGTGAGGTGGAGCCCAGAAGTAAGGACTGTTGAAACGAGGTTCAGCCATCCTGAAATGTCAACACAAAGGTCATCTCCATAAATGCACCACAATTTTCCCACAATGCACTGCAATTTTTGGAGCAAAAATCGGCACACAACAGTTTCCAGTAAAAGACGAGAGCACTCGAGATGTGGAGATATTTCGAATGGGAAGCCACTGGATAAACTGGATGACTCAGCTTCTCCATAATATGAAGTGAAAATATTTATCAGCAGGGCTACAAGTACTGATTATATTCAGAATTAAATACGTTTTTTATGATTAATCACGTCTGTGTGGTTAACTGTGAAAAAGATCTGTGACGCTTAATTAGATTCATTATATGCGAGATGCTCCATGTGGAAAAAAGATAAATGAAATCAAGTTGGTTTATCAAAAGAAAGATGTACTAAACTTTCTCAACAAATCTAAAACATGTTTTTTCTCCTCTTTCTGTGCTAAAGTCCAGTATGTTTTAGAGTCCAAACATATTTAGAGATTATTTACTGTGAAAACATAAGTATTATGAACATATTAATTATATAGATGTATAGAATTCTGCCATAAAAGGGGTTTGAAAAGATTTTTGATCCATTTTCACTCCATTTCCCACTGGTGCTCAGAACACAGCAAAAAATAAATTAATTAATCAATCAATAAATAATAATGTCAGTTTCACTTTTATGAGTTCCATGAATAAAATGATTGAATTAAGTTAATCGATGTGTCTACCTTACTGTGTGTACATAGACAGCTATATAGACTTAAAATGTGTTGTACAAACTGTGCCAGTCTTAGGCACCACAGTGATTTTCTCCAATAGATATCATCAAAAGTGAGAGAATTTTGTCCATTTTAAAACAAGTCCGATCATGGATCGGGCAGAAAACCAGGGATTACCAAAAATACTGATCAGCCTGGAACCCACAATTTTTCATATATTGTTATGTTGTTTTTTGTTGGTTTTTTGTTTTGTTTAAACAGAAGATTCATATCCTGATAGTCAAGAACTGATTCAGTTTTCAAGGTCATAGATCAAAGGTCAAAGTCAGGAAAAATCCTTATCCTTTAACATTAAACACATTTTCAAAAATCCATAACTGTCAAAAAATATCCACTTTCTTTCATAATTGACAGCATCATGTAGGATGGTATCCTTTATCGACTGACAATGTTTGATCCAGATCTGATCCAGATTACAGATTTTGTGGCCATTTAAATTTAACATTGAAAACGCCATTTAATGTATATTTTACATTATATCTTAAACAAACGTGCCCCAATCACTCTTATATTTGAAAGTGAGGTGCAGACTAGCACTCACTATCGCTTGACAAAAGTTTGATCCCGATCTTATCCGGACTGTGGATTTTGTGGACTTTTGAATTTAATACTGAAAAGCCCATTTGGTGTACATTTTGCATTATATTTCAAACAAAAGTGCCTCAATCACACTCATTTTCCTGTTATGGATTTACCTACACCACCAAAATTGGATGGAGGTTCCGACTTTATGCCTGTTTGTCTATCTTCCAGTTATCAAGGGCAGCACAGTGGATTATGATCATGATCTCAAAGCAGCTTTCACTTGCTAAAGCATATGCTCGGGTTTTGTTTGTAGACTTCAGTGCAGCTTTTAATTCTATGAAATTACATATTCTTCTGAAAAGGCTGGCTGATTTAAATGTTGAAAAGGGCCTGATGCTCTGGATCAGAGACTTTCTGTCTTGTCGCCCTCAAAGAGTTTGTGCTAACAACATTCTGTCAGGAGAGCTCATCATAAGCACTGGCTGCCCACAGGGTAGCGTTCTTTCACCTCTGCTCTTCTCTCTTTTTACAAACAAATTTGCAGTTAATGACACAAACTTTAAACTGATTAAATACGCGGATGACATGGCCCTAGTCGGCCTGCTACAGAAGTGTGACTCCTCTGGCGAAGCCTCCTATCTCGCTCACACTAAGGCTCTTGAAGCTTGGTGTCTCGACAGCCATCTGGAAATCAATGTGTCTAAGACAAAGGAGCTTGTTTTTCACACAAAGCAAGAACTGACCGTGCAGCCAGTTTCACTCGATGGCCAGTTTGTTGAAACGGTTGAAACTTTTAAATATCTTGGTACAGTTCTTGATAGTCACTTGAGCTTCTTTGAAAACACTGATTTTATCTTTAAGAAATGTTCACAGCGACTCAGTCTTCTCAGAAGATTGAGTTGTCTTGGTGTTAATCCACAGATTTTCGAGCTTGTGTATTCTGCACATATTGAGAGTATTTTAACATTTCATCTGTGTTTGGTTTGGTCACTTGAGTTGTAAATGTAAGGACAAATTAAATAGAATTGTAAAAATGGCAGGGAAAATTGTGGGAAAACCCCAGAAGACTCTGGCCCACATTTACACTGACAGGATGAGGAGGAAAGCTGAGAGAGTCCTGGCAGACAGCTCTCATCCTCTGTCCTGTCAGTTTGAGCTCTTGAAGTCTGGGAGGCGCTACAGAGCTCCTCTAGCCAAAGGTTCTTTCAAAAAATCTTTTATACCAAATGCCGTCACCATAATGAACTCAAAAAAGTGACCACTCCACAAATTAAACATGAACTGCTTTACTTCTGTTTTATTTGATTTTATTAGATCTTACTGTACGTTTTATTTATCTTACTAGGTCTTATTCTATTTCTTCTTTTACTTCCATGTATTTTATGTATCTTATTTTTGTTTTATTTGTGTGTTTGTATGAATGTTTTATGACTGTTTTTTTTTTTTGTCTTTTTTGTGCTGGTGAGCCAAAGACAATTTTCCACATCGGTGGACAATAAAGAATTATTCTATTCTATTCTATTAGTGGTTAGCACTGTTGCCTCACAGCAAGAAGGTCATGGGATCGATTCCCACCTGTGGCCTTTCAGTGTGGAGTTTGCATGTTCGCCCCATGTTTGCCAGGGTTCCCTCCGGGTACTCCAGCTTCCTCCCACATCTAAAGACACGCAGGTTAGGTGGATTGGAAACTTTCTAACTGTCCAGGTATCCCTTCTAAAAGAGATCTTGATCTCAATTGGACTTACCTGTTTAAATAAATAAAGGTTAAATCAGTCAGAAACCAAGTGCCAAACAGCAAAGACAATTTGTGTATAGCAGACATAAGCAATGTTCTGTGAAAATTATCTGAAAAAGAATTCAGAAACCTAAGTCGGGGGGAACCTGATACACCACACACACACACACACACACAAAAAAACCACTGATTCAAGTGCATGAACTAAATACATCCTCCTGACATTTGATCGCATCTAATTTAGCTTATAAAAAGCCACTTCTAACAGGACTTTGACCTTGAAAATTTTTTCTAAGGTTAAATTATGTAGAATTGGAAACTTGTGTTGGCGGAGGATAGCGCTCTATGAGCATGGCGCTCTAGTTCTTGCTAAGTTGTGAATGTCTAACTTTATTGATTTTAATGAGATGAGCAAAGTGAAAACTGGAGCAAAAAACTGGAATTTCACAAACATTTGTCAATGACATAAACATGAATAAGAATTTACCTCTTCCCAGTACTCTTTAGACATTGAGTATTTCTTTTTGCTGAACATATGCTGTTAAATTCATTTGTTACTCTATTTTTAGAAAATTTTCACAGTCTAATCTAAAAAGCAGTATATTATAGAAAGTTACACAAATGTCACAGAACTAAAAGCTGATGACTGGACTGGTTTACAGCCCAACTAATACAAACAGGGTATATTTAGTGCAGCAGCTAAGAGAATGTTTAGAGCAAAATCCTGCAAATGGTGATACAAGCATCAAATGTGGCACAAATACTCCTTAGACATTACTGTTTTGAAAAAACTAACTCGCCCCTTAAATTTTCAGTAGGGGGCCAGGTAGGGGTCAATTGAAGAATTACACAGGGATCAAAATTAAAAGTGCTCCAATCAAATTGAAAACTACACTCCATTATTTGTCTGATCATAACAATTCCAAAAAGGTATAGTTTGGACAATCTATGACTGAATGTTCAGGAGTTATGGGGTAAAAACAGCAAGAATGGTAACAAAGGTCAGTTTCAATTTGTACAGGGGTTAAAAGGCAAAGTTGCTCCAATTTTGGTTAAAAAAATTATGCAAATTATTAGTTAACAGGGTTTTAAAAAGAAATAGTCTGTATAGTATGTATCATGCTTAGTTATCATACTGCAGGGTAACATATGTCACATGTCATAGAGTCCAATGGACATGGCCTCATTTGACCTTTACGTTGGAGATCAAGCATTCAACACAGTCAAAACTATTCCATTTATTAATCCTATCATCCCATCCAACAATTTGCATCACTTTTTACCAATATTGAAGGACTTTAACTTTTACCCCTGTACAAACTGAAACTGACCTTTTTCACCATTTTTGCTGTTTTTACATCATAACTCCTGGACATTCAGTCATAGATAGTCCAAACTATACCTTTATGGAATCGTTATGATCAGACAAATAACGTAATGTAGTTTTCAATTTGATTGGAGCATTTGTAATTTTGACCCCTGTGTAATTCTTCAATTGACCCCTACCTGGCCGCCTATTGAAAATTCAAGTGGCCAGTCGGTTTTTTTTTTTTTTTTTTCCCAAAAGGGTAATATCTAAGGAGTATTTGTGCCGAATTTGGTGCTTGTATCATTTGCAGGATTGTTTCAGTTATCCGCTGCACTAAATCATCAAGGAACACTGAAATAACCAATTTAATGTTGTTGCAATATTGCAGGATACTCACAGAATAATTCACCTTTAAAGACAAACAGTTGTGACACAAGATATTTATTTTTGATCAGTCTTTCATGCTTAGCACTCTATTATGAATTCACTATGTAACACAATTTTTGTTCCTGGCTTCTAAGTGTTATATTTCAACTGCTTATCTCTAAAGTCTATGGAAAAATGACTACATTCAGCACAAACTTTGATTAAATTTTTTTTAACGTTCTAGAAAGTTCTAAAAGTTTCTTGAAATTTCTAGATAATTCTGGAAACTTCTATAGAAGACTACTCAGTAGTAGTGAAGGCGAATCGAGAATACGTATTCTTGAAAACAGACAAATTTCAAAATATCATTGTCCTGATCACAGAAGCAAACTTTCTGTGGAATAACAGCTATTTTCTATTTATTTAAGGCATAACAGGTTAGGAAAACACACTGTGTACCCAGGAACAAAACAAAAATAAAAATTTGTTACATAGTGTTATTTTACATTTTTGCAGAAAAATTCCCCCTGTCAAGGTTTTTTTTTTTTTTTTTTTTTTGCACAGTGCTGTCTATCTGGTATAGGCGATCTCTAACCACCAAGGAGCAGCTGACTGCTTGATGTGATCATCTGAGATGAATTGCTCCGGTCTTGTGATTAGATCTTCACCTCTGGCAATTGCAAGAGGATTATTTCTGTCCGTACACACAGAACAGCTCTGTGCACCCTTGTTTCCACCAATGGGCACAGTTTAGCGTCGTTACAGACGTTTAAGTCACTGAAGTTTTCAAAAGATATTTATGTGGGGATGAGGCAGAATGGACATGAGGAGTCTCTCATTCAGCCTCACGGTGCCTTTTTCTTGGAATTTCCAGCCACAGGCCTGCATAGGGACGGACACGCTGCTCTAACATGATTACAAGAGGTCATTCGGGAACACTTGAAAACTCTTGTCAAAGAAAACAGAAATGCTAGAAGTGATGCAGCTCAGACCCTGATCTGTCACGTAAGGGGACCCAGATGGTCGTCTGATGGGAATCAGGAGAAACAGGAGCTGAATGATGCAGGCAGTCTCAGGAGCAGAGAGGTCAGTACATACTGCTCATTCTCATCACCAGACAATACATAGTTATAATGATCATGATGAAAAGCTGCACTTTTAAAAAAATGATGATTGATTGATAAGTCAATAGAGAAAACTTGTTCCATCTCGTCAGACTTGAAGACGTTTTTCCATTTTGTATCAAAGCAAATAAATTAAAAATGTAATTTTTTTTGGGGGGGGGGGGGGGGGGGGGGGCAGAATTCAAATCTGGCATCTGGGAGGCAGGAATAGAATTTATTATTTATTTATTTATTGCTAATATTTACTCAGACAGTGTGGTACTGTTTGGTAAATCTGTGTCAAGTAAGCACTTCTCAAAAACTGAGTGACTATGCTATAAGGAAATTCGTGAGGGAAGCCATCAAGACACTTACACAACTCTGAAGGAGTTTTAGGCTTCTCTGGCTGTGGTTGGAGAAACTGTGCATCATGCAGCTTTTGTCTGTTCCATCACAACTTCATGATGAAGTGGCATAGAGCAAGATTTTCTTAAAGACAGGATGAAAAGTGTAAAGCTGCAGTTTGCCAGAAGGCACACAGGAAACCCGAGCTGATGTGATTTGCTGTGTTTTCATATTTTCCAATCCTTCTCTACTCCAGTCCTACATGAAGGTGTGAATAGGGACACACTGTTCTCATTTTATACATCCACAGATGCTTGTAATTCTTTCATAGCTATCATGGGTGTCTTGGTGGTTTCCCTCACTAGTCTCCTTTCAACACTCAGCTTTTAAGAACTTACTTATCTGACACACGTTTACCATACAGAACCATATTGTTTGTATTTTTTAAATGATTGACACAAATGAAGACATTCAGTAACTTGGAGATGTTCATGTATCCATCCCCTGACATGTCTCAAGATAACAAGCTGTAAAAGTCATGATTTAATCCTTGTATTTCGAATAAATTGCTCCATCCCTAACTGTTTTTGGAATGTGTTTCAGGCCTTAAATGCAGGAATGGATGCATATTATCAAATTAAATAAAGCTGGCAACACAGAACAAACGTCTTGGTGTCATATTATCTGCAACGAAATAGAAGTCAAAGGAAATATAAGGATCACTGTGCTTTTTTTTTTTAATTTGCATTTTCCATATTGAGTATGAATGTGTTTGTCTAGATGTGGTCCTGTGACAGACTGGCATCCTGTCCAGGGTGTACCCTGCCTCACACTCTATGACTGCTGGAATAGGCTCCGTCCCGACGCGCGAATGCCGCCGCACGTCTTTCATTACAAAATCTCCTGTGATAGTGGAATCTGACGAAAAATGGCTGATGTCCACCTTTTCTGCCATTTCTCTGGTAGTCACACGACGTTCCGGATCAACACAGCCTTCACTTTGGAAGTGATCTGGTCATTTCAGCCTGTCGATGGCCGCTCGGAGCGCGGCGCGCCCTCAGCCGCTGTGGGCCGTCGTTAATCCGGTTGTAATGCTCCTTAATCTGTGTGATGCCCATAGGATTTTCACCAAAAGTCATCTGAATTTTCCGAATGGTTTCCACCTGGCTGTCTCACACAGTTTCTTGAAAAATTTGATGCAGCGCTGCTCCAGCCATTCAGACATTTTCCTCACAATGAAAATCCGATGAGAAGGGTGGACCAGTGCTCACTCAAAGCTTGCCCACAGGCGAATGACGCAACCGACAGGCATGGAAAAACTCACGCATGCGCACGAAGGTTCAAGCTTGGCTGATGCAAGCGCACATGATTCAAATCCATATAGTTTTTGCAAAAAATAAAAAGGTCCGATACTTTTCTAACAGACCTGGTATGTTGAATTTTGCCTGAAAATTGTGGCAGATTAATTTACTTACTTACTAAATTATTTATTGACTTAATTTTGGATATTTTCAAAGAACCATATAATATACAGACCAATGACATTTTAATTGTAGTTAACATCTGTCTATCCATCTATTTTCTGAACCTGCTTATTCCAGTTAAGGGTCATTGGAAAAGTGGACACATATAGACAAACAAACAAATTCACAGCTGTGATCAATTTAGTCATCAATTCACCTAACCGACATGTCTTCGGAAGTGGAAAGAAGCTTTAGCACATGGGGAGAACATAGAAACTCTACACAGGAAAGACCAGGTCGCGAACTTGGGACCTTCTCACAGTGAGGTTACAGTGCTAACTGCTAAACCCTTAAAAAAAGTCATACAAACTTGATATTAATTAAACTATTAATTTCAATTTATTAAACTTATAGCGCGCCAAATCACGACAGCGTCGTCTCAAGGCCCTTCACATAAAACAACTCAACAATAAAAACCAAAACAAATTAAATAAAAAGAAATCAAAGAGCATGATCAACAGGTTAAAAGCATGATAAAAAAGTTAAAAAGATAAAAAAAAATAAATAAATAAAAGAATAAAAGCATAGTAAACAATATTAATCATATAAAACAGAAAACAAATGCGTCTTCGGACGCAAATTAAAAGTCTCTACAGAGTCTGACTGCCTCACTAATACAGGGACATTATTCCACAGGACCAAGTTAATGGTTATTAATCCTGAAACTTGTCCAGTTAAAGCTGAAATGTCCAAAAGCTTCAATTTAGGACCAAAATGAGATATTTGACTTAACGTAGCCTCCCGATTATTATTTTTTTATTCAAAACTTTTTTCCTACTGGCTAATAATAATAATAATAATAATAACAATGATGATAATAACAACAACAAGAAGAAGAAATAAAGTGTCCACAATTTCTTGTCAAAATGTAACACATACTGAACCCAGTAAAATGGTCATATCTCATGAACTATTTGGAGTACAACACTGACATTTTGGATTTGTCCATTTATATTACTGTAGAACATTTGCTGAAAAGAAACTCTAAATTTTAGGTGATCTGATATGGAACAACCCAGTTGACTGAATGATGCACAACACATCAAGTAATAAATAACAGACTGAACAATGATGCTGGCAGACAATGAATGTACGTAGGCTGACACCTAGTGGCAGAAGATTGAGAGACATTTTTTTCTGGTCTTCTTGGCTAATGATCAGCTTTTATTATCCAATCTCTGTTCATTATATTTAGTGGGTGACCTTTCACTATTTGACCTGTGTATTTGTTAGCTGATTGTTGGATTTGTTTTTTTTTTTGTTTTTTTTTGCTCTCCATATTCATCATTTCATTATTTCTTGTCCCCCACAACCTGATCCCAGATAAGTGGCTGAACATGTATGTATTCATTGTGTAATGTTCATCATTATTGTTCATCATGTGAAACAAATATAATTATGTGTTACATTCACTGTTTACCAAACATATTCCATATGTACCTGTAACATGAAGTGCAGCATGGCACTGTTGTTGGCAACCACAAATTGATTACTGTTTCTCTCCAGATTTATTGGATCCAGTTATGCATTATCCTTGGAGAAACTACTCTTTAGAGAACCTTTTCAGCTTTCCACAGCAGAGTTTGCATGCTGCTCAAGTCATGATCTAATGTTCTTTCCACTGTTTCTTTTTAAACCATATGAAGTTGTTTTTGGGGCATTTTGCATATTTTGGCACACTTCACCATTCCTAAGTCTGTTTGGCTTAGCAGAGGCATAACACAGTCCAATTCTCCAAGCCAAGAAAAACAAACATAATTCATGCAAGGGTTGAACATACAGTTAAACCCCCATTTAAAAAAACATGCCTGCAATGATACCGGGCTGGGGGGGTCAGTTTCACTTCCTGGAGATTTCTTTCTCAGAGGAGCAGACCAAAAGTTCTGACTGCTGCACATCGTTGTTGCACATTTCCAAATGACATCCTGAGAAGATACGTTACAGTCAGACACATAAATATTTGGGCAGTAAGAATTTTTGTAACTGTGCCTCACAAAGGAGAGTTAAGATGTGCTAGTAGTGTAGACTTTCAGCTTTAACTCGAGGATTTTAATCAAAAATATTTAATAAAAATATTGCATTAACTACTTGGGAAAAATCTATACATATATTTATCCACCAACTGACTGCTCAGGGCTGAGTCATGTCTGGCTGACAGCAGGATATCTTCCTTGTGTTGTTGGTGAGGTTAGCTGGGCGAACCATGATCTGTCAGTCATCGTCACGGAAATTCAGTTACTTTGGTTCTTCGAATCCAACTGTGTAGTTGATTAGACCGTCCGGAGGCAATTATCTGAGATGATTAGGCACATCTATCCTCACTGACTGGGGTACAATATATTGATCCTGGAACCATGATCAGTAACTCTGAGATGAGGAAGAATGAGCACTACCGACCTCTACACACAGAGGGCAGTAATGTTCACTCCAGGTGATAAAGGAGGAAATAAGTCCTACATAGGTCCTGAGGCCCTTTGGTGCTGGTGCTCATCTCTGGATTCCATAACATCAAGTAAATGAGTCTACGATCCCCCCTGGAGGGGACGCCAGTCTGACAGGTGTTACTTCTGGGTGGACTGAGACGATGCAAATTCAGTGTACTGATAGAGGACTATGAGGAATTAAGGAGACAATTTGCAGTAAAAGAGAGCTGCAAAAAACAGAAAGCCCTCGTGGCAAAAAGCAGCCAACAAAATTACACAATACAGAATAAATAAACAAAACATATGTGCATCATTTTTAGTTCTTCACCGTGTCAAACACTGTGTGTCCACTGCATGAATGATCACATCATTTATAGTTTTATCATTAATGCTAAAAATATGTACCAGCACACCAAGAACCCATGAAATCCATCCATCTACGAGGGCTGTCAATAAAGTAACGGTCCTTTTTATTTTTTCAAAAACTATATAGATTTCATTCATATGTTTTTACGTCAGACATGCTTGAACCCTCATGCGCATGCGTGAGTTTTTCCACGCCTGTCGGTGACGTCATTCGCCTGTGAGCCCTCCTTGTGGGAGGAGTCGTCCAGCCCCTCGTCGGAATTCCTTTGTCTGAGAAGTTGCTGAGAGACTGGCGCGTTGTTTGATCAACATTTTTTCTAAACCTGTGAGACACATCGAAGTGGACACGGTTCGAAAAATTAAGCTGGTTTTCAGTGAAAATTTTAACGGCTGATGAGAGATTTTGAGGTGAGATTGTCGCTTTAAGGACTTTTCACGGTGCGAGATGTCGCGCAGCGCTCTCAGGCGGCGTCATCAGCCTGTTCAAGCTGAAAACCTCCACATTTCAGGCTCTATTGATCCAGGACGTCGTGAGAGAACAGAGAAGTTTCAGAAGAAGTCAGTTTCAGCATTTTATCCGGATATTCCACTGTTAAAGGAGATTTTTTTAATGAAAGACGTGCGGACGGGTCCGCGCGTCGGGACGCAGCCGCCGCGACGCTCCGCCACAGGAAAAACACCTCTGTTGAAAGCCTTAAGGACAAGTTGGAACATGTCCTGCCTGTTAAACAATTTCTCATATACTCACTCCACTGAAAGCCATCAAAAGCCGCCTGGATTTTACAAATGGTTATCAACAGGGAGGTGTTTTTCCTGTGCTGCCGCACCGCGTCGGCTGCGTCCCGACGCGCGGATCCGTCCGCACGTCTTTCATTAAAAAAATCTCCTTTAACAGTGGAATATCCGGATAAAATGCTGAAACCGACTTCTTCTGAAACTTCTCTGTTCTCTCACGACGTCCTGGATCAATAGAGCCTGAAATGTGGAGGTTTTCAGCTTGAACAGGCTGATGACGCCGCCTGAGAGCGCTGCGCGACGTCTCGCACCGTGAAAAGTCCTTAAAGCGACAGAATCACCTCAAAATCTCTCATCAGCCGTTAAAATTTTCACTGAAAACCAGCTTAATTTTTCGAACCGTGTCCACTTCGATGTGTCTCACAGGTTTAGAAAAAATTTTGATCAAACAAAGCGCCAGTCTCTCAGCAACTTCTCAGACAAAGGAATTCCGACGAGGGGCTGGACGACTCCTCCCACAAGGAGTGCTCACAGGCGAATGACGTCACCGACAGGCGTGGAAAAACTCACGCATGCGCACGAGGGTTCAAGCATGTCTGACGTAAAAACATATGAATGAAATCCATATAGTTTTTGAAAAAAATAAAAAGGACCGTTACTTTATTGACAGCCCTCGTATTTTCTATACTTGCTTACTCCAACTAAGGGTCATTAAGGGTCATGGGGGAGCTGAAGCCTATCCCAGCAGTCATAGTACATGAGGTGGGGTACACCCTGGACAGGACGCAAGTCTGCCACAGGGTCGGACCCATGAAATGTTAAGTAAAATACACAAATATTAAAATAATTTATGATAATAATACAATTTAACTGCACTGCAAGCTTTGTTTAGAAATTATAATTTTGAATAATTTAACGAAATTCTTCTCATCCAATTGAAGCAGGTCCCCTTTAACAGTAATGTGTCAGGTTATATGAAAGGATTGTGACAACAGTCTCTCCACTCAGGATTTTCTTCTTAATATTAATGCATTGATTACAACAGGTGTTTCTCACAAGATCGACACAGCCGGTGGGCCTGCAGAGTTCCTGGAACGCGTCCTTAACATCTGGCATCTAATCTTTACATTACACAAATAAACCTGCTCCAGAGCTGATTTATTGTCCCACATATGTTGCTGTGACAACCATCTACCATCTGTTTCAAACAACCAATTTTAAAAAACAAAAAACAGGATCATATCAGAATGCTAACAACGTACTCTGGCTAATGTGATAATCAGCATCTTAAACAGAGGGGCCAACTCTTATAAACTATAACGCAATGCTAAAATACCCTCAGCCATATGAGCATTGTGTTCTTTATACAACCCCAATTCCAATGAAGTTGGGATGTTGTGTAAAATGTAAATAAAAACAGAATACAATGATGTGCAAATCCTTTTCAACCTATATTCAATTGAATACACCACAAAGACAAAATATTTAATGTGCAAACTGATAGATTTTTTGTTTTTGCACAAATATTTGCTCATTTTGAAATGGATGCCTGCAACATGTTTCAAAAAAAGCTGGGATGGGGCAACAAAAGACTGGGAAAGTTGATGAATGCTCAAAGAACACCTGTTTGGAACACTCCACAGGTGAACAGGCTAATTGGAAACAGATGAGTGTCATGACTGGGTATAAAAGGACCATCCCCAAAAGGCTCAGCTGTTCACAAGCAAAGATAGGGTGAGGATCACCACTTTGTGAACAACTGTGTGAAAAAAATAATCCAACAGTTTAAGAACAATGTTTCCCAATGTTCAACTGCAAGGAATTTAGAGATTCCATCATTTACAGTCCATAATCAGAAGATTCAGAGAATCTGGAGAACTTGCTAAGGATCTTACTGTGCAGGCTCAGGAACACTTCCGAAATCCATTGTCAGTTAACACAGTTCGTCGCTACATCTACAAGTGCAAGTTAAAACTCTACCATGCAAAGCGAAAGCCATACATCAACATCCAGAAACGCCGCCGCCTTCTCTGGGCCCGAGCTCATTTGAAATGGACAGACGCAAAGTGGAAAAGTGTGCTGTGGCCTGATGAGTCAAATTGTTTTTGGAAATCATGGACGTCATGTCCTCTGGACAAAAGAGGAAAAAGACCATCCAGATTGTTACCAGCGCAAAGTTCAAAAGCCAGCATCTGTGACGGTATGGGGGTGTGTTAGTGCCCATGACATGGGCAACTTACACATCTGTGATGGCACCATCAATGCTGAAAGATACATCCAGGTTTTGGAGCAATACATGCTGCCATCCAAGCAACGTCTTTTTCAGGGACATCCCTGCTTATTTCAGCAAGACAATGCCAAGCCACATTCTGCACGTGTTACAACAGCGTGGCTTCGTAGTAAAAGAGTGCAGGTACTAGACTGGCCTGCCTGCAGTCCAGACCTGTCGCCCATTGAAAATGTGTGGCACATTACGAAGTGCAAAATACAACGGAGACCCCAGACTGTGTTGTGGGCCGCTGAAGAGGAGGTACTGCTGGCCCACCACCACCAGATGGCGCCCTGCTTGGAGTGCGGGCTCCAAGCACAAGAGGGCGTCAGAGCCGCTGGAGGTGACAGCTGTCACCTATCAACACCAGCTGTCACCCATCACCACTACTACAAAGACCGGAGTGCAACTCCACCTCCTCGCCGAGAAATCTTCTACCATACAGGTACTTACTTCTCTGCTGAACCTTAATTTGAGTATTAGTCTGATCTCGTTTCGCAGCCGTTTTCCTGGGACGGATACCCTGTCTGCTGAGTTGGCGTTTGGTGTGGACTGCGACGGCTTCGCCTCCCACCCCACCCAGATAAGTGGTTATCTCAGGAGCTGCACGAGTGTGTGATTGGAGGTGGAGGTTCTCCCTCCTAACTGTGTACAGACTGTGGGATTACTGAGTGTGCGAACTCACACTCATCCAGAACTGTTTCTCTTTTCTGCCAGCAGTACCAGGTCTGACTGCTGAAGACAGTGGCCACCTGGGGCGCAGGGCTTGGTGGCTCCGGTGTTCTTCAGGTCCGTTGGTGGTGGGGGCTGTGTGGGATCCGGCTCTTCTCGCACCGGACGTCTCCTACCTTTTGTCGGATTGATATAACGCATATTTGTATCTGTCTGTATTACGTTGTGCACCTTCACAACATTAAATTGTTACTTTTTGGCTATTCCATTGTCCCTTCATTAACGCCCCCTGTTGTGGGTCCGTGTCACGACACTTCCCCAACACAGACTGCTGAACAACTGAAGTCGTACATCAAGCAAGAATGGGAAAGAATTCCACCTACAAAGCTTCAACAGTTAGTGTCCTCAGTTCCTAAACGTTTATTGAGTGTTGTTAGAAGGAAAGGTGATGTAACACAGCGGTAAACATACCACTGTCCCAACTTTTTTTTTTAAACGTGTTGCAGGCATCCATTTCAAAATGAGCAAATATTTGCACAAAAACAAAAAAGTCTATCAGTGTGAACATTAAATATCTTATATTTGTGGTGTATTCATTTGAATATAGGTTGAAGAGGATTTGCAAATCATTGTATTCTGTTTTTTTTTACATTTTACACAATGTCCCAACTTCATTGGAATTGGGGTTGCAATTTGCAGTTGTTTAATTAATTATTAAGATCCTGTTGTCTTAGGTACATGTTCAATAAAGCTCCTCAGTCAATCAACAACAATATTTACGTTTTAACAGCATCTGCAGGAGGCCTTGCGTGTGTGTTTACATGAGTGTTTGGTGAGAGTGAGAGTTGTGCAAGTCAAGGAATATTTGTAGATCACCCTCTGTGTATTTACAGGTATTAATGAGACAAATTTAACTCCACAGGAAGTTAGCTTTGAGTTTGCAGAATTTAGCATGCATGTTGACGTCTGCTAATTCCTTCCTATATCTCTATGTGTGTATACAGTGAGGAAAATACGTATTTGATCCACTGTCGATTTCGAAAGTTTTCCCATCTACAAAGAATGGAGAGGTCTAACTTTTATCGTAGATACACTTCAACTGTGAGAGACAGAATCTAAAAAAAAAAAAAGAAAATCTGAAAAATCACACTATGATTTTTAAATATTTAATTTGCATTTTATTGCATGAAATAAGTATTTGATCACCTACCAACCAGCAAGAATTCTGGCTCTCACAGACCTGTTAATTTTTCTTTAAGAACCCCTCTTATTCTGCATTCTTTACCTGTATTAACTGCACCTGTTTGAATTTGTTACCTGTATAAAAGACACCTGTTCACATAATCAATCACACTCCAACCTGTCCACCATAGCCAAGACCAAAGAGCTGTCTAAGGACACCAGGGACAAAACTGTAGACCTGCACAAGGCTGGGATGGACTACAGGACAACAGGCAAGCAGCTTGGTAGAAGACAACAACTGTTATGATTATTTATTAGAAAGTGGAAGAAACACAAGATGACTGTCAATCTCCCTTGGTCTGTGATTCCATGCAAGATCTCACTTTGTGGGGTAAGGATGATTCTGAGAAAGCTCAGAACTACACAGGAGGACCTGGTCAATGACCTGAAGAGAGCTGGGACCACAGTCACAAAGATTACATTAGTAACACATGATGCTGTCATGGTTTAAAATCCTGCAGGGCAGCAAGGTCCCCCTGCTCAAGCCAGCACATGTCCAGGCCCGTTTGAAGTTCAGCAGTGACCATCTGGATGATCCAGAGGAGGCATGGGAGAAGGTCATGGGGTCAGATGAGACCAAAATAGTGCTTTTTGGTATCAACTCCACTTACCATGTTTAGAGGATGAGAACAACCCCAAGAAAACCATCCCAACCGTGAAGCATGGGGGTGGAAACATCATACTCTTGGGGTGCTCTTCTGCAAAGGGGACAGGACGACTGCACCGTACTGAAGGGAGGATGGATGGGGTCATGTATTGTGAGATTTTGGCAAACAACCTCCTTCCCTCAGTAAGAGCATTGAAGATGGGTCGTGGCTGCCTGCTCGTCTGTGTGATGTTTCGTGGTGCGCTAATTTCGAACTGTTTCGCTGTAATAGACCAGACGTTTACCAAACTTCGCACTATGTGTGAAGGGGAACCTAAGCAATGTTCCATGAATGTGACATTACTGTAAGAGTTATGGTTCAGCCGTGTGCTCTTTTACTCAGAGCTGTGTGAGTGTTCTTTGAATCTTCAAGCAAAAACGCACAGAACAAAAGTTGCCGACAGCAGTAGTTTTCCTTGCTGACAGCCCCCGAAGCCTTGGCCAATTTAGGATTCGAGCACAAGTGATATGGATTTTTTGGGGGTCTGATACGATTCTGATATTGGGGTGTAAAACATTTCTGATATTAATGCATATTCCAATATACAATGTTTCCTAACACTTTATTATCTGACTCTTATGACACAGAAATCTAATTGAGGCTTGATGTTTTATTGTTTAAACATGAAATTTATTATAAATAAATACAAATATAACCAACCAATGTATATCACACTGTCTTCACTTGGATTAGCAGTCGTGTCGCATCGCACAGCATTTGTGATCTTCCACTGTATTTTGGACTTCCCCTCTATTTTGGTTCCACCCAGGCATAGTGCACTTGTCTGTTATCGCTGTCAAACACCCACTGGTCATTTTGCCTCTGTCTCTTGTAGCTCATGTATCTAAGGAGTGTTGGGGGACCCAGCCAGGCTTGAAAGGATTGTAAAGAATGCCACTGTATCACTTCCTGTTCCGGAGCACAGCGGTGTTTTGCTGTATCTGTTAGCTGTTTAATCTGCGCAGTTAGATTGAGCTAGTTACCTAGATAACGATTTGTTTCACAGTGTAATCTTCACGTGTCTTAACTAAAGCACTCCCTCTGCTGAATCACCTCTAAATTATTTACACATTATTCACTTTGTGTGTTTGTAGGAATCCGCTAGCTTAGCGCAGCTACTAGCTCTTAGCCGGTTTAGCATGGCGGCTTCTCCTGTCTCTCCCGCACTTTTCTGCTCTGGATGTGAAATGTTAAGTTATTCCTCGGCCTCCTTTAGCAGTAATGGTACTTGTAATAAGTGTAGCTTATTCGTAGCTTTGGAGGCCAGGCTGGGCGAACTGGAGACTCGGCTCTGCACCGTGGAAAATTCTACAGCTAGCCAGGCCCCTGTAGTCGGTGCGGACCAAGTTAGCTTAGCCACCGTTAGTTTCCCTCTGGCAGATCCCGAGCAGCCGGGAAAGCAGGCCGACTGGGTGACTGTGAGGAGGAAGCGTAGCCCTAAACAGAAGCCCCGTGTACACCACCAACCCGTTCACATTTCTAACCGTTTTTCCCCACTCGACGACACACCCGCCGAGGATCAAACTCTGGTTATTGGCGACTCTGTTTTGAGAAATGTGAAGTTAGCGACACCAGCAACCATAGTCAATTGTCTTCCGGGGGCCAGAGCAGGCGACATTGAAGGAAATTTGAAACTGCTGGCTAAGGCTAAGCGTAAATTTGGTAAGATTGTAATTCACGTCGGCAGTAATGACACCCGGTTACGCCAATCGGAGGTCACTAAAATTAACATTGAATCGGTGTGTAACTTTGCAAAAACAATGTCAGACTCTGTAGTTTTCTCTGGGCCCCTCCCCAATCGGACCGGGACTGACATGTTTAGCCGCATGTTCTCCTTGAATTGCTGGCTGTCTGAGTGGTGTCCAAAAAATGAGGTGGGCTTCATAGATAATTGGCAAAGCTTCTGGGGAAAACCTGGTCTTGTTAGGAGAGACGGCATCCATCCCACTTTGGATGGAGCAGCTCTCATTTCTAGAAATCTGGCCAATTTTCTTAAATCCTCCAAACCGTGACTATCCAGGGTTGGGACCAGGAAGCAGAGTTGTAGTCTTACACACCTCTCTGCAGCTTCTCTCCCCCTGCCATCCCCTCATTACCCCATCCCTGTAGAGACGGTGCCTGCTCCCAGACCACCAATAACCAGCAAAAATCTATTTAAGCATAAAAATTCAAAAAGAAAAAATAATATAGCACCGAGGCGGAGGATTAGCAGCAATCTTACATTCCAGCTTATTAATTAATCAAAAACCCAGACAGAGCTTTAATTCATTTGAAAGCTTGACTCTTAGTCTTGTCCATCCAAATTGGAAGTCCCAAAAACCAGTTTTATTTGTTATTATCTATCGTCCACCTGGTCGTTACTGTGAGTTTCTCTGTGAATTTTCAGACCTTTTGTCTGACTTAGTGCTTAGCTCAGATAAGATAATTATAGTGGCCGATTTTAACATCCACACAGATGCTGAGAATGACAGCCTCAACACTGCATTTAATCTATTATTAGACTCAATTGGCTTTGCTCAAAATATTAGAGAAAAAATTACTCATAACCATCCCAAAGACGTATCGTTATCTTTGGCTGCTTTCAGTGATGCCGGTATTTGGTTAGACTCTTTCTCTCAGATTGTTCTGTCTGAGTTATTTTCATTAGTTACTTCATCCAAACCATCAACATGTCTATTAGAACCCATTCCTACCAGGCTGCTCAAGGAAGCCCTACCATTAATTAATGTTTCGGTCTTAAATATGATCAATCTATCTTTATTAGTTGGCTATGTACCACAGGCTTTTAAGGTAGCAGTAATTAAACCATTACTTAAAAAGCCATCACTTGACCCAGCTATCTTAGCTAATTATAGACCAATCTCCAACCTTCCTTTTCTCTCAAAAATTCTTGAAAGGGTAGTTGTAAAACAGCTAACTGATCATCTGCAGAGGAATGGTCTATTTGAAGAGTTTCAGTCAGGTTTTAGAATTCATCATAGTACAGAAACAGCATTAGTGAAGGTTACAAATGATCTTCTTATGGCCTCAGACAGTGGACTCATCTCTGTGCTTGTTCTGTTAGACCTCAGTGCTGCTTTTGATACTGTTGACCATAAAATTTTATTACAGAGATTAGAGCATGCCATAGGTATTAAAGGCACTGCACTGCAGTGGTTTGAATCATATTTATCTAATAGATTACAATTTGTTCATGTAAATGGGGAATCTTCTTCACAGACTAAGGTTAATTATGGAGTTCCACAAGGTTCTGTGCTAGGACCAATTTTATTCACTTTATACATGCTTCCCTTAGGCAGTATTATTAGACGGCATTGCTTAAATTTTCATTGTTACGCAGATGATACCCAGCTTTATCTATCCATGAAGCCAGAGGACACACACCAATTAGCTAAACTGCAGGATTGTCTTACAGACATAAAGACATGGATGACCTCTAATTTCCTGCTTTTAAACTCAGATAAAACTGAAGTTATTGTACTTGGCCCCACAAATCTTAGAAACATGGTGTCTAACCAGATCCTTACTCTGGATGGCATTACCCTGACCTCTAGTAATACTGTGAGAAATCTTGGAGTCATTTTTGATCAGGATATGTCATTCAAAGCGCATATTAAAAAAATATGTAGGACTGCTTTTTTGCATTTACGCAATATCTCTAAAATTAGAAAGGTCTTGTCTCAGAGTGATGCTGAAAAACTAATTCATGCATTTATTTCCTCTAGGCTGGACTACTGTAATTCATTATTACCAGGTTGTCTTAAAAGTTCCCTGAAAAGCCTTCAGTTAATTCAAAATGCTGCAGCTAGAGTACTAACGGGGACTAGAAGGAGAGAGCATATCTCACCCATATTGGCCTCTCTTCATTGGCTTCCTGTTAATTCTAGAATAGAATTTAAAATTCTTCTTCTTACTTATAAGGTTTTGAATAATCAGGTCCCATCTTATCTTAGGGACCTCATAGTACCATATCACCCCAATAGAGCGCTTCGCTCTCAGACTGCAGGCTTACTTGTAGTTCCTAGGGTTTGTAAGAGTAGAATGGGAGGCAGAGCCTTCAGCTTTCAGGCTCCTCTCCTGTGGAACCAGCTCCCAGTTCAGATCAGGGAGACAGACACCCTCTCTACTTTTAAGATTAGGCTTAAAACTTTCCTTTTTGCTAAAGCTTATAGTTAGGGCTGGATCAGGTGACCCTGAACCATCCCTTAGTTATGCTGCTATATGCACCACTCTGTATGCACCACTCTGCATTTAATCATTAGTGATTGATCTCTGCTCCCCTCCACAGCATGTCTTTTTCCTGGTTCTCTCCCTCAGCCCCAACCAGTCCCAGGAGAAGACTGCCCCTCCCTGAGCCTGGTTCTGCTGGAGGTTTCTTCCTGTTAAAAAGGAGTTTTTCCTTCCCACTGTCGCCAAGTGCTTGCTCACAGGGGGTCGTTTTGACCGTTGGGGTTTTTATGTAATTAAAATAAATAAAATAAGGCGCCTTGGGGCAACTGTTTGTTGTGATTTGGCGCTATATAAATAAAATTGATTGATTGATTGATTGGCCCATCCTCTGGTGGACAAGCTATGTAATGACACTATTTCCAACATCCATCTATTCCCATCTAAGTGTTTTACTGCATTGTCTATTCTGTAAAATAGAACTTTTCATATTGGTAAAAACGCTGATACCAATATGTCTATGAAAGCCGCGGATACGAGGTCTGTTCAAAAAGTAACGGACCTTTTTATTTTTTTCAAAACTATATGGATTTGAATCATGTGTGATTGCATCAGCCAAGCTTGAACCTTCGTGCGCATGCGTGAGTTTTTTCATGTCTGTCGGTTGCGTCATTCCCCTGTGAGCAGGCTTTGTGTGAGCAGTGGTCCACCCCTCTCAGCGGATCTTTATTGCGAATAAATGTCTGAATGATTTGGAGCTTTGCTGCATCAATTTTTTTCCAGAAACTGTGAGAGACCTCCAGGTGGACACCATTCGGAAAATTAATATGGCTTTCAGGGACGATTTTATGGGGATTACACAGATTAAGGAGTGCTCCAGACGGTTTAAAGACCGCCCACAGCTGCTGAGAGCGCACCGCGCTCCGAGCGCCGATCGACAGGCTCAAACCCCGCTGAAACAACCAAATCATTTCCAACGTGAAGGCTTTGTTGATCCGGGACGTCGTCTGACTTTCACAAAAAGGCAGAAGGCGTGGACATCAGCACTTTTTCGGCACATTCTACTGTTACAGGAGTTTTTTTCATGAAAAAAGAAGCGGAGGATTGCGCCACTGTGTCACTCATGGCGCGGGACAAAACCACGTCCGTGTTGGTCTCTCAGGACGGCTTTCAGGTGGCTTTCAGACGGAATTGCGGAAGACGTGGACATCATCACTTTTTCAGCACATTGAGACAGACGTGCGGAGGAATTCCGTGCGTCAGGATGGAGCCACATGGCGCAAAGCAACGCCGTGATGAAGCTTCACAGGACCTGTTGGGGCATGTCCAGCTCATGCTCAATTTCTCGGATATTCACACGACTGAAAAGCAACCGGAAGCCGTCTGAAAGCCGTCCTGTGAGACCAACATGGAGGTGGTTTTGTCCCGCGCCATGAGCGGCACGGTGGCGCAATCCTCCGCTTCTTTTTCCATGAAAAAAACTCCTGTAACAGTAGAATGTGCCGAAAAAGTGCAGACCTCGTATATCAGTCAGGCTCGTCTCAGGATAGCTGTATTCCAGAAAGATCTGAAATATTAGCACAAACTGGTGTCACATACTTTTCTTTCCACCGTATTTTTCATTCCCCATCTGAAAACTGAGCATAATACAACACATATCAATATCCCCCCGGTGGAAATATTTCCCCCTCTTGAAACATATCTGTGCACATAATTGCTTATGAAATTGATTGTATATTAAAATAAAAATCTTTTCCTTCTTATTATCAGCATACAATCTTTCCCCCAAGGAAGGGGGGAAAAACTGTAAGACATAATTATCATGAAATCTTTTCCCCCCTAAAACACTCGTAACAGCATAGGAGATATTGATATGTGCTGTATCATGCTCAGTTTTGACTCACACGCATGTGCAAAATGCACATGGGGAAAAGAAAAATCCAGTGGGGGAAAAAAGTATGCGACACAGAACTCTTCCAACAATTTCATAATGCATGCAATGTATTGCCAAAATACACTGAATTATGGGTAATGACAAAACACTGAATAGAGGTGCAGGACTTGCAGGTGGAGTGAAAAACACAACCACACTGAATCAAAAATAGGAGCCTCCCCCCAACAAACTGCTTGACGTTCAGAAAGCTAAAAAAGAAAAAAAAAATACTAATATAGTAGTCATTAAATAACCATTAGTGTGTGAGCATGCAGGCGATCACAATAACCATATAAAATAATAATAAATAAATAAAATTTGCCTACCAGTAAGATAAAAAGAATTAATTTGCCCATTATGTGGAAGAATTCTGTGTTGGTTAAACAGTGTGGGAGAACAGCCCTTCTTGTTAAAAAGCAAACAAAACACAACAACAAAAACGATTTTAAAATGCAAACAGATAAAGAGCGAATCAGCCCTGAAATTAAAGTTCATCTGAACTTTTTTTTTTAATTTAGCAGCAGCTTCTCCACCGAATTAACACGTCATTAAAACCCTGAAAGCAGCTTTGATGCGCGCAAACATCGTCCTCACACTCAGTTTATTAAACATTTCAGACAAAAGGGAAACAAAAATGGCAGCCTTGTCTTATTTTTTGGTTAGGATTGGACGCCATATTCTGCAGATGTGGAATTATGTGCACATAATTCGGCGGATTAAAGCGGCTTCGACGCACGGGGGCGCGTCGTGCACTTATTTGCGTTTAAGCGCAGGAAAGATTGTTTACTTAGATTTGCAGGTTTGAATAGCCCGGCGTGAGGAGGAAAAAAACACACACACACACACTTCCTACAACAACCACCGTGCGTCTACCGAACCGAACATCATCCCGTCAGCACAGAGAGACAGAGAGGAAAAAAAAAACAACCCAGAACATCTTTCTGATTCCAGCCTCTGCGGTCTCTGATCTGACTTCTGCATGATTCAAAAAGACACACGGCGACGCTGCAGCTGTGCACGACACACAAAAAGAGAAACGGCAGCGAGCAGACAACATACCTGAACCAGCGACAGGAGAAATGTTTAAAAAAGGCTGTTTTTCTGCTGCTTTCAGGCGGACCTCAAACCTTCCGGGTCGCCTGCTGTTCACTTCTGGGTGCTGCAGACACACAACCATTCAGCGCAAAAAAAAAGAAAAGAAAAGAAAAAAAAAATCTTTTTGCTGCTTTGGAATGGTTCCGATGGATGATTTCCTCTGCTGAGCGCACAGGAGTGCAAAATAACAAAATGATTATTATTATTACTGCCGTTCCTCTGCACGCACATCAGATAAACACTGAATATAACATGTGGCGTGCAGAGACAGGGTTCGTGTTTGTCACCGGGCTGAGGCAGGTTCAAGCACACGAATTTGCAAACGGTCATTTGTTGCATTTCTTTAATGTGGAGGTGTGTGTGAGAGAGGTCACAGTGCACGGACAGGATGAAGTGTAATCCTCAATATCCTCCCTGTTAATATGCTCTGTGCTAAGGTCAGCACTGCTGCCAAACTGAAGCTGCAGGGGACTTGAACATAATCAGCAGGGCACTACACAGAGTGCACACCTCCGCCGAGGTCCGCTTTGACAACTAAAAATCTCACAGGAAGCTCTCATGGGCAGGTCAGTTTGTTGCATATTTAACCTCTGTTGTGTTGTTGTCTCTCACTGGGAGGGTCTACTAGCCCTAGGGTCCACTAGTCTTAGAGGAGGTGATGGTCTAGTGGTTAAGTGGTGGGCTTGAGACCAGAGGACCCTTGGTTCAAATCCCAGTCTGACCGGAAAATCACTAAGGGCCCTTGGGCAAGGTCCTCAATCCCCTAGTTCCCCTAGTTGCTCCCAGTGTGTAGTGAGTGGCTTGTATGGCAGCACCTTGACATCGGGGTGAATGTGAGGCATTACTGTAAAGCACTTTGAGCACCTGATGCAGATGGAAAAGCGCTATATAAATGCAGTCAATTTACCATTTAGGGTCCACTACGAGTCTTAGGATCTACTAGTCCTAAGGTCTACTCATCCTAGGGTTCACTAGTCTTAGGGTCTATAGTCCTAACCTCTTTGTATTATTTGATGGTGGACATTAAAACCCCAAACTGATTTTAAAGTTCACAAATAAATGTAATACTTTTTAAATAGCTAACAAACCAGATCCAGTTTTGTTCAAGATACAAAAATAAAATGTGATTCTATTGACATACACCAGGGGTGGCCAAGTTCAGTCCTCGAGAGCCACCTTCCTGACACTCTTAGTTGTCTCCCTGCTCCAACACACCTGAATCCAATGAAAGGCTCATTAAAGTCTGCTAACGAGTCTTTCTTTGGATTCAGGTGTGTTGGAGCAGGTAGACAACTAAGAGTGTCAGGAAGGTGGCTCTCGAGGACCGAACTTGGCTACCCCTGACATACACCATTAAATGTACTAAAAGTAAGTCCCTTCAGCTGTTCCCTTGTTTCCACTTGGGGTCACCACAGCAAATCAGAGGTGAACCTGTTTATGGAATTGAGTTAGCTGGATGCCTTTGTGGCATCACCACTCCTGCAAGCGCCTTTAATCTATAAGTCTGTTGAATTGAAAATCAGCAAATAAAGGTAATTCACCATAATTAAATGTTTTTTTAATTGTCACACTTTTCTAACATTACTTAATCTATTTTAGTGCAACATATAGCCTACCATAAATGTAAAAGCAACTTCAACATGCTCTCCTTAATACTAGAACTAGTGAGAAGTTCCTGTTTCTCACACGCTGTCCCTCCACTCTCGGGATGCAAACTTATGATTTCCTGCATGGGGGAGGCAGGCGCTCTGACCAGGAGGCTAAAAACCACAGGCTCTGGTGTCTGTGGCCAGAGTGCCTTTTGGCGTTGGGGAATGAGGTTTACAGATGACCACACACAGCAACTCCCGCTGGCCTCCGTCACACTGAATGACGCAGTGTCGTTACCCGGAGAGACGTCACTCCGTAAAGAGTGATGTCTTTTTGTGTGATAATGTCATTACGTACATGCAGAAAAGAGTCATAGAAAAAGTTTAGTCATAAACGTGATTTGAAAGTTATTTGTTGTGTTTTTTTTATTATCACATTTTCCATTTAATTTCTCCGTTCTATTTGTTCACTGCCTGCCACTAGAAGCTTGCTGCACCTGCTACTGTTGACGTGAGGAGACGGGGGGGGGGGGGGGGGGGGGGTGGTGTTAAATGGCATTATTTGGTCGCTAGTCACATTTAGTCACACTAACATTTCTGTGTAAACCTGATCCCTTCAGATCTCAGAAGCTCAGCAGGGTATAGGTCCTGATTACTAGTACTCGCCTCTGAGACCTCTTAGTAAGACCGTGGGGTTGTGTTTCTCCCAGTAAAACTGGAGTTGCATCAGGTAGGGCATCTGCTGTGAAACTTGTGTTCAAATCCCAGTGTTGATCTGTTTTGACTGTTTTTTTTTAAGTCATTAATGTTTGCTCTGCAATCATTCCACCCTGACAAAAGAACACATCAAAGATATGCTTAAAAGCCCCAAATTACCATGACATTCATGCACATGATGAGTGTATTTGAAAGGACAACCACAACTAAATCTGTACTACCATAGTTATTCACTTATTTGCTTCAAAAATTCCGTAAAAATGGCATGTACCTGGATCACTGCAGACAGTATACGAAGCAAAGATTTTCGTGTTTTGTGTGGTCAACTTCTTTATATATATATATATATATATATATATATATATATATATATACGAGGGCTGTCCGTAAAGTATAGGTCCTTTTTATTTTTTTCAAAAACTATATGGATTTCATTCATATGTTTTTACGTCAGACATGCTTGAACCCTCGTGCGCATGCGTGAGTTTTTCCACGCCTGTCGGTGACGTCATTCGCCTGTGAGCACTCCTTGTGGGAGGAGTCGTCCAGCCCCTCGTCGGAATTCTTTTGTCTGAGAAGTTGCTGAGAGACTGGCGCTTTGTTTGATCAAAATTTTTTCTAAACCTGTGAGACACATCGAAGTGGACACGGTTCAAAAATTAAGCTGGTTTTCAGTGAAAATTTTAACAGCTGGTGAGAGATTTTGAGGTGATTCTGTCGCTTTAAGGCCTTTTCACAGTGCGAGACGTCGCGCTGCGCTCTCAGGCAGCGTCATCAGCCTGTTTCAAGCTTAAAACCTCCACATTTCAGGCTCTATTGATCCAGGACGTCGTGAGAGAACAGAGAAGTTTCAGAAGAAGTCGGTTTCAGCATTTTATCCGGATATTCCACTGTTAAAGGAGATTTTTTTAATGAAAGACATGCGGACGGGTCCGTGCATCGGGACGCAGCCGACGTGGCGCGGCAGCACAGGAAAAACACCTCCCTGTTGATAACCATTTGTTAAAATCCAGTTGGCTTTTGATGGCTTTCAGTGGAGTGAGTATATGAGAAATTGTTTATCAGCTGGAGATGTTCCAACTTGTCCTTAAGGCTTTCAACAGAGGTGTTTTTCCTGTGACGGAGCGTCGCGGCGGCTGCGAGCCGACGCGCGGACCCGTCCGCACGTCTTTCATTAAAAAAATCTCCTTTAACAGTGGAATATCCGGATAAAATGCTGAAACCGACTTCTTCTGAAACTTCTGTTCTCTCACGACGTCCTGGATCAATAGAGCCTGAAATGTGGAGGTTTTAAGCTTGAAACAGGCTGATGACGCTGCCTGAGAGCGCTGCGCGACGTCTCGCACTGTGAAAAGTCCTTAAAGCGACAGAATCACCTCAAAATCTCTCACCAGCTGTTAAAATTTTCACTGAAAACCAGCTTAATTTTTCGAACCGTGTCCACTTTGATGTGTCTCACAGGTTTAGAAAAAATTTTGATCAAACAAAGCGCCAGTCTCTCAGCAACTTCTCAGACAAAGGAATTCCGACGAGGGGCTGGACGACTCCTCCCACAAGGAGTGCTCACAGGCGAATGACGTCACCGACAGGCGTGGAAAAACTCACGCATGCGCATGAGGGTTCAAGCATGTCTGACGTAAAAACATATGAATGAAATCCATATAGTTTTTGAAAAAAATAAAAAGGACCTATACTTTACGGACAGCCCTCGTATATATATATATATATATATATATATATATATATATATATATATTTTCAAGGTCAGCGTCCTGTTAGAAGTGGCTTCTCATAGGATAAATTAGATGTGATCAAATGTCAGGAGGATGTATTTAGTTCACACACTTGAATCAAAGGTTTTTTTGTGGCATTGTCAGGTTTGTTTGTTTTTTTCAGCATTTTTGGTTTCTTTTTCAGATCATTTTCACAGATCACTGGTTATCTTTGCTATGCACAATTTGTCATTGTTTTTTCGTATTTGATTTGTGACTGATAACTGGAAGATAAACAAACAGGCATGTAATTGGATCCTCTATCCAGTTTTGGTGGTGTAGGTAAATCCTTAACAGAAAAATGAGAGTGACTGAGGCACTTTTGATTGAGATATAATGCAAAATATACACCAAATTGCCTTTTCAATATTAAATTCAAAAGTACACAAAATCCACAATCTGGATCAGATCCAGCTCAAACTTTTCAGGTGATAGTGAGTGTGAGTCTGCACCTCATTTTCAAATATGAGAGTGATTGGGGCATGCTTAATTAAAATATAATGTAAAATATACATTTAGTAGGCGTTTCAACAATATGTATATGTTGCGGACATGAACGAGCATCTTCAGCGTCTCAGCATGTCATTTACATCCTTCAGACGTTGTTTCAGTAAATGCTTCTGGAATGCTTCTGAAAAAGTTCTCACATCTCATTTAGGTCTGTCACAATTTATTTCCAGTAAATATGCTGGGAGCATAATCATGACAAATATGTTCTACTTCTGGGGGGGCCAGGCTCCCCAACTAACCCCTCAACCCCCTGCCAATTTAAGCACTTTTTTAAGTTGATGTAAATTCAGATTCTAACTTTTCAGCTACTTCGCAGTAGAGCTGCACAGTATGGCCAAATTAGCCGAATGTTCAGGTCTTCTTTTTAAGAAAAACCTCCTCTACACCACTCCATCAGGAAGCTGTATCTTATATTTTTAATCAAATTTATACCAAGTTGTAGAGATTTCCTATCAGTTTGAGTTTAAGGAAAATCATTTTAGACATTAGAAAATGGCTGTTTACTCACCAATGTAACTAGGAGTCTGGTTCAGATGATGTGTTCAAACTCAAAACTGGCTCTAACATTTTTCTTCTTCTACTAAGGTGGATTAGAGCTTTTTTGTAGAACACAGCACCGACTACTATACAGGATGGACCCAGCAGTCAGTATGTATTACCGATTTCAAAATGTCTCTATTCAACCAGACGTGTGGTTCCGTGACATGTCAAACATCCGGGTGGCACCGGGGTGTCCAATCAGATTTCAGGGAAGTCCAGTGCAATAGTGTGCCTTGATACAAAGAGTGACGACATGATGAGTCAGAAAAAAACGGTCACGTGACTCATGGTGCCATACTGGGTTCAAAATTGCGTTCGCGGTTAATCTCTCTGCATGTAAATCCAGCTATTTTATTTATTTACTTGCTGAAAATGCCGGGTTGTTGTGTATTTGGAGGCAAAATAGACACAGCAAGGGCTTCAAGATGTACAGATTCCCTTCAGATCTGAACAGAAGAAAAATTTGGGAAAATAAAGCCAGCTGTGTGGGATGGAAGCCAACATCATCAAAGTTTTGAGAGATAAATTTATTGTTCAGTCCCATGTACAGTAAAACTCACCTAAACTGTAATCGTATAAACTGGATATTCACAGTCACCGGACAAAAACAGTCTCAAAGTTTTTGTATTGTTTTCCATGTAATAAACACCATATATAACAGATTTTGTACAGTGGATTTTAGCTCACATTGGATAAAATGTCCTGTCCGATCACAATGTATTTCCATTAAACTCCTCGCATGTGGGACCGGAGTCATTTCTGTGATTAAAAGCCTGACAGTTTATTTTTTTCACACCGTGCTCAGACTCAGATCCGCAGCCTGACGTGTAGGCTGTGGGCTGCATAGTGAAAGCACTATGCTGCTTTCACTGCTTTTGCAGTGCGCACACTGTTTACATTTTGATAATGGATCATATACATTTGGCCGACAAAAAAAATTTCAGAGGAAATTTTGACCAAGCTATTAAATGAGGCGCATGTCCCGAATCAGGATTCCTGCAGATGTTCAGCGCATCCTGACTGTAGCTAATCTGTTATATACATATCCCTCACATCGGATCGCAATGTATTTCCATTAAAAACCCTGAGCAGTCTGGACGTGCACAGTAACAGAGGTACAAATTAAAGTTCAGCTCTGAAACTTGCTGATTTGAGGAAAGTGGGACCGGAGTCATTTTCATGATTAAAAGTCCGGCCGTTTATTTTTTTTCAAACAGTGTTCAGACTGGGACCTGAAGCCTGATGTGCACCTGTTAAATCAGACACAAACAGCTGTGATTTGACACTTTTCTGCTTTCAATCCTGCATCTGCCATCATATGATAATAGTTTTTACAGTACGCACTGATTACAAATGGATCAGAAAAGTCCGCAACTTTACGGCATGAAATCAGTAAAAGAGGAAATTGTACAGCTTACCTTTGATTTGTAGGTGAAGATTGTGGAAAGAAAAGCTTGTTGAGGGTCAAATTAGTCCAGAACAAAACATAATCCAGAGACGGAGAACTTTAGACTGTCATGCACGTCATTGCATGACACGGAGTTACAGAGCTGCAGCTGCATAAATCAGACTTTAAATTAAATAAATCATCATAAATTGTAAATTTAAGTAAATTTGATAGCGTAACTATTTTTCTATTTATTTTGATTGCACCTCTACCTGGATGTGTTGCTGTATGTGGTTAAATGATTTTTTTTAAAATGTTGAAAACATTAAAGGTTCATTCAGTAGTTCAGCGCAGTTGGAACCAAAATGGCGCCATGTTCTGAGTTGACGCCACTCTCTCTATCTAGGCACACTAGTGCAACCCAGTAACACCCATGCCAGGAATTGTTCAACACTTGACATTTCCTTTTTCATTGTGGACTCCAAATTTGGCACTTCCTGTTTCAGTGTTAACTTGCCACTGAGTTCCTGCAAGATCTCATCTGCCAATCCAGGAAGTGTCGATCCAGGAAGTGGACTCCCAGTACCATGAGCGAGCTTCGCACCGCTGTGCATTGTTTCGCTTGTATTAAATTCAAAAGCCCACAAAATCCACAATCTGGATCAGATCCAGATCAAACTTTGTCAGGTGATAGTGAGTGACAGTCTGCACCTCAGTTTCAAATATGAGAGTGATTGGGGCATGTTTAATTAAGATACCATGTAAAATATACATTAAATGGGGGTTTCAGTGTTAAATGTAAATGGCCACAAAATCTGTAATCTGGATCAGATCCAGTGTCATAGACTGATCGGCCCCCGCTAAAAATCGGTCCGCCTTGCCTTCACTGCGCATGCGTCATCAGCCGCGGTTCACTGATTATCACCTTGTTTCTGCTTCACACTGCACTCCAGTCATCATCTGTCTCAGTGACAGATATTTGAAGCTTTTGTACAACAATCGTTCCACGTAAATTCAGCAGTATTTCATAATAAAAGATGGAGGAAGTGCTCAGAGCGCCACAGCTACATGGGCTGCTAGCTGTTGCATTCACTGCACCTCCATCATTTCAAAGCATCACAGATTAACCCCTCGTTTCTGCTTAAAACTGACTTTAGAGTAATTTAAGAGGTTTTACCTTGTCACCTCATGGTTAATAATCCCATTAATCCATTTGATCACTTTGGGTGAAGAGACTCAGTCTCAGACGAGCTGCTGATGCTCCGAAATGACGCATGAGCAGCGGAGACAGGGCGGACCAATTTTTAGGGGCGGACCGTTCGGTCTGCGACACCTGATCAAACTGTCAGTTGATAAAGATACCATCCTTCATAACACTCCCCAATATGAAAGAAATTCAATTTTTTGTGACAGAATTATCAATTTTTGAACATTTGTTCAATGTTAAAGGATAGGGATTTTTCCAAGATTTTTCCTGACTTTGACCTTTGACCTTGATAACAATCAGTTCTTGCCTATCAGGTTATGAATGCTCTGTAAAAATTTCATAACGATACATGAAAAATTGTGGGTTCCAGGCTGTTCACAAACAAACAAACAAACAAACAAACAGGGGCAAAAACATAACTTCTGCCGGAAAGTAAAAAGTTGGGAGGGGGGGACAATTTATTCTAAATATCAGGATTAAATAATCAAGTTTACAGCCAGTTTTCTTGAAATAAATCAGGGGACTGATACATGAACATTTCACCCACTAAATGTCTTGGACTTTATTTACACCAGAGGTCTCAACCTGATTGCAGAAAGGGCCAAGACGGTGCAAATTTTCTTTGCAACCACCCACTCCCAGGTGATTTCACTGATTTCATCTGCTCAAAGTCATGTTAATCATTGAAATCACCCGGTGGAGTGGGTGGCTGCAAAGAAACCCTGCACCCACTTGACCCTTTCTGAAATCAGGTTGAGACCTCTTGTTTACACCAATCATTCAGAAATACAAAATGTGGTAAATCTGTGCCAAATCAGCACTTCTCAGAAATTGAGTGACCATGCTGGGAGGAGGTGTGTGAGGGAAGCCACCAAGACATCAGGCAACTCTACAGGAGGACAACTCTGCCTTTATTTATTTATATGTGCATTTTACAAATTATACTTTTCTAATATGGTGTTGGTTGTACTTAAACAAATGTTATGTTAATGTATATGGAAATACTTTATCTTAGTTTCATGTGATGATCAAAATAATGATTGAAGGATTTGGTGATGCCCCAAAAGATTTTTCAGATTTCAAAGTGGGCCCTGGCGTTCATACGCCTATGAAGGGTTGATCGAGATGTTTCCAGCAGCTGGACTTTTTGTTCGTCTTCAAGACATTTAAAGTATTTAAAAAAAAAAACAATTGAAGTCCTGAATGAGTTTCTTGGACGAGTAAAACTTCTGAGTATCACCCACACAGATGACAGAGATCCTTCATTGATGGGTTCTTGACAGATCAGCGAATTTTATGTTGACACACAACCACACTTTACATCACTCACAGTTGTTCTACTGGTTTTCGTGCCTGCACAAACAGTGCCACGCCCTGACAGACGCACCTCTCTCACCTCCACACAGGCCAGGTGCAAGGAGCACAGACGGGGAGGGGAGGAGGTCATTATCCCCCAGGGAGGTGGAGCAAAAGGGGAGGTGAAGAAAGCAGATGAAACATATTGACGTGCTGCTTTGAAGCCTCCTGTGAGTACTGAAGGTAAGTCACTCGAGCACGTTCCAAAACCTTCCAGATCTATGAATACACTGTGTTTTCCTGAATGACACCACGGTTGCATTTGAGACTTTTATCATGTGGTGAAGTTGGTAGAAGTCTGTCGGACACATTGAACCGCAGTTGGAAACAATCCTGTAAAAAAAATAAAATAAAAAATTTGCATGTGTTTTTCCAGGAGCTTCACAGAGTTAAAACGCAGCTTTAAATCGCATTTGTAAGAAGAAAAACAATTGATTTTAAGCCTGTGATCTGTTGTGACAGTCAGCTGTGTCAGTGCAGGGTCCGGTACAAACGTGCACAGTGAAATATTGATCTGCAGCCACGGGACAGAAACATTTTAGAATGTCAACACGCTGAATGATCCTTTCAGTCCACAATATACTGCCTAGTATATTCTGTCAGTCAGCAGACTTTGGTGGCATTCCAGATGTCCTCCAGCCTGAGGCTGAGAGGAAAAACAAAGCCGCTTTTCCTTTATTTGGACCTGCATTGTTGTCTTTCAGCTATGGACGGTGTGTTGGACGAAGCGGCCGTGTTGTGCGTGTGTAAAGTGGCCTGCGGTCTGATCTTTCTGCCGTCTCCGACCGCTTCCTTCAGCCCCGTCAGCTTCTGTTGCTGCTGCCTCCTGATCTTCACAGACATCTTGGTCTCAGGTGAGGAACAGGACCCAAAAACAACAATAAAAAAAAAAACAAATACGAGGGTAGGCTGAAAAGTTCTAAGTCTCACTATAATGCAGTTAATGCATTACTCCTTCATGGGGAGCCTTAGAACTTTTCAGCCTACCCTCGTATGTTTACACTGAAGGCGGCTCACTTGTTCTACGAAAAAGCTTCTGCTGTTTGATCATAGTCAGGTCCATAAGTATTTGGACAACGACAATGTCTGTAATGTTGCCTCTGTACACCACTACAATGGGGACGACTTAAAACAATCCAGATGTGCTGTTAGAGTCGACTCTCCACTTTAATTCAAGGAGTTTAACAAAAATATTGCTTTAACTATTTAGGAATTACAGCCATTGTTGCTCTGTTTTACAAGTACAGTTGTATGCAAAAGTCTGGGCACCCCTGATATTTTCATGATTTTCCTTTATAAATTATTGTTTGTCTGGATCAGAAATTTCAGTTAAATTCATCATATAGCAGATGAATACACTGATATTTGAGAAGTGAAATGAAGTTTCCAGTATTTACAGAAAGTGTGCAATAATTATTTAAACAAAACTAGGCAGGTGCATAAATTTGGGGACATTGTCATTTTATTGATTTGAATGCATTTAGCACTAATTATTGGAAAAAGCTCATTGGCCCTTGACCTCCTTACACAGGTGAATCCAGTCATGAGAAAGGGTATTTAAGGTGGCCATTTGCAAATGTTTACCCTCTTTGCATCTCTTCTCATGAGTGGCAACATGGGAGCCTCTAAACAACTCTCAAATGACCTGAAAACAAAGATTGTTCAACATCATGGTTTAGGGGAAGTATACAAAAAGCTATCTCAGAGATTTCAGTTTCCACAGTGAGGAACATAGTGAGGAAATGGATGACCACAGGCACAGTACTAGTTAAGGCCTGAAGTGGCAGGCCAAGAAAAATCTCAGATTAGCTGAAGCAAAGGATGGTGAGAACAGACATAGTCAACCACAGACATGTCCCAAAGACCTATTAAATGATCTTGCTGCAGATAGTGTCTCTGTGCATCGTTCAACTATACAGCGCACTTTGCACAAAGAGATACTGTATGATGCTGTAATGCAGAGGAAGCCTTTTCTGCGTACACACCACAAGCAGTCGCCTGAGGTATGCTAAAGCACATTTGGAAAAGCCAGCTTCATTTTGGAATAAGGTGCTGTAGACTGATGAAACTAAAATAGCCATCTCAGTCCCCAGACCTGAATATGATTGGAAATCTGTGGTGTGATTTTAAGCGGGCTGTCCATGCTCGGAAACCAACAAACCTGAGATGTTTTGTGAAGAAGAATGGTCCAAAATATCTTCAGCCAGAATCCAAACTCTCATTAGAAACTATAGGAAGCATTTAGAGGCTGTTATTTCTGCAAAAGGAGGATCTACTAAATATTGATGTATTTTTCCTGTTGGGGTGCCCAAATTTATACACCTGCTTAATTTTGTTTATAGAATTATTGCACACTTTCTGTAAATCCTATAAACTTCATATCAATTCTCAAATATCACTGTGTTTTTTTTTCTGCTATATGATATATTTAACTGAAATTGCTGATGCAAACAACCAATGATTTTGTCAGAGTTGAGCCTGGTGCTAGAGAACAACTCAAATTATTGCTCAAATTATTTTCCTGATCAGAGAGAGCCAGCATGACCCTCGTCACTGTCCGTCAGTCAGCTCTGAAGCCCACTCTGCTCCTGAATTTATTTACACACAGACATATTACAAAACAATATACAAGGCACAGCTGTGTTTCTTCAGTCAATTCATATTTGTATCACTTTGCACCTGGAGGCACCTTGTGGTCTTGCTCAGACAGATAGTAATTGTTCTTCAAATTGAAACACTACAGCGCCAGCCTTGAACTAGTGTACAGGCTGTGTTATTCTTTGCTCAAGGCCAAAATATTAATCTGTGTTCGACAAAAACATAGCTCTAGCAAAACAGTCTGCGCATTCATTCACCAACAAATGTTACTTTTCTCATGGCAGCAGTTGTAATGATTACTTCAACAGTTCAGTGTATATTTCTGCTTTGACAATGAGTGATTATTTAGAAGAATAATGTTGCATGAACTCTTACACATGCATATATGTACACTCAACAAAAATATAAACACAACACTTTTGGTTTTGCTCCCATTTTGTATGAGATGAACTCAAAGATCTAAAACTTTTTCCACATACACAATATCACCATTTCCCTCAATTATTGTTCACAAACCAGTCTAAATCTGTGATAGTGAGCACGCTGAGATAATCCATCCCACGTCACAGTTGTGCCATATCAAGATGCTGATTAGACGCCATGATTAGTGCACAGGTGTGCCTTAGACTGCCCACAATAAAAGGCTACTCTGAAAGGTGCAGTTTTGTCACACAGCACAATGCCACAGATGTCGCAAGATTTGAGGGAGCGTGCAATTGGCATGCTGACAGCAGGAATGTCAACCAGAGCTGTTGCTCGTGTATTGAATGTTCATTTCTCTACCATAAGCCGTCTCCAAAGGCGTTTCAGAGAATTTGGCAGTACATCCAACCAGCCTCACAACCGCAGACCACGTGTAACCACACCAGCCCAGGACCTCCACATCCAGCATGTTCACCTCCAAGATCGTCTGAGACCAGCCACTCGGACAGCTGCTGAAACAATCGGTTTGCATAACCAAATCATTTCTGCACAAACTGTCAGAAACCATCTCAGGGAAGCTCATCTGCATGCTCGTCGTCCCCATCGGGGTCTCAACCTGACTCCAGTTCGTCGTCGTAACCGACTTGAGTGGGCAAATGCTCACATTCACTGGCATTTGGCACGTTGGAGAGGTGTTCTCTTCATGGATGAATCCCGGTTCACACTGTCCAGGGCAAATGGCAGACAGCATGTGTGGCATCGTGTGGGTGAGCGGTTTTCTGATGTCAGTGTTGTGGATTGAGTGGCCCATGGTGGCGGTGGGGCTATGGTATGGGCAGGCATCTGTTATGGACGAAGAACACAGGTGCATTTTATTGATGGCATTTTGAATACACAGAGATACCGTGACGAGATCCTGAGGCCCATTGTTGTGCCATACATCCAAGAACATCACCTCATGTTGCAGCAGGATAATGCACGGCCCCATGTTGCAAGGATCTGTACACAATTCTTGGAAGCTGAAAATGTCCCAGTTCTTGCATGGCCGGCATACTCACCAGACATGTCACCCATTGAGCATGTTTGGGATGCTCTGGACCGGCGTATACGACAGCGAGTACCAGTTCCTGCCAATATCCAGCAACTTCGCACAGCCATTGAAGAAGGAGTGGACCAACATTCCACAGGCCACAATTGACAACCTGATCAACTCTATGCGAAGGAGATGTGTTGCACTGCATGAGGCAAATGGTGGTCACACCAGATACTGACTGGTATCCCCCCCAATAAAACAAAACTGCACCTTTCAGAGTGGCCTTTTATTGTGGACAGTCTAAGGCACACCTGTGCACTAATCATGATGTCTAATCAGCATCTTGATATGGCACACCTGTGAGGTGGGATGGATTATCTCAGCAAAGGAGAAGTGCTCACTATCACAGATTTAGACTGGTTTGTGAACAATATTTGAGGGAAATGGTGATATTGTGTATGTGGAAAAAGTTTTAGATCTTTGAGTTCATCTCATACAAAATGGGAGCAAAACCAAAAGTGTTGCGTTTATATTTTTGTTGAGTGTATATATGGAAAATAGAGAACAGAATCAAAAACAAGATCAAAGGCAGTTCATCAAAGTAAAGGCATTAACAATCATCAAAGTAAAGACAAAGACATTAATATTTGATAATAATATTGACAATATATAGAAAACTATCATTATTCCCCCTTGTTTATCGAATTTAATGTCTACATTCTCAACATCATCATTGTAGAAACATCAATAAACTTACAAACAGTGTACTTAACCATCATTATGCCCCATTTGGATGGGGTGACATGATTCAGCATCCAATAGCAATAACGCAATATAGTAACGGGCCAGTAATAAGCCATTAACTGTGGTGGAAATCATCCGTTGAGCCATTGATCAAGCAAGAGGTCAAATCACAATACTTAGTAAGCTAGTTACCCCAGTACATTCAATAGTAAGAATTTAAAGGATGCACATTCATCATACAACACAATTCAACGTTTTCCATCAGATACACATCCGTCGAACACCATTTCTTTGTATAAATATTTAAACTGATTGATATTTGGATATCGTTGGAGTTTCTCAGGTAGCTTATTCCAATTTTTTGGCCACAAATAGACAGACAGAAGCATTTCCTGGTCATCCTTGCGCCCGCAATTTTTAAAATGATACAAACCCCTTAAATTATATATTCCTTCTCGTTGCATAAAATATCCTTGAATTCTGAGAGGTACTTGCTTAATATTTTCTTCTTCTTTTTTTTTACTTTAAACATCAATCGAACAGTCTTAAATGAAATCATGTCAAGGAGTTTAAAAATCTGTGATGTAATAAACAGTGGTATGATCCAGATAACCTGCATTATAAATTATTCTTAATGCTCTTTTTTGAAGGTTGAATAATGGTTGTACTGTAGTTTTGTAGTTATTGCCCCATACTTGCACCATAAGTCAAGTAAGGTGCAATCAATGTGCAATACAGAGTATGTAGTGATTTGCCATCAAGAATGTGCTTTGCCCTGCTTAATATTGCCGTACGTTTTGATACTTTCTTTTGACTGTTGAATACGCGTATGTGCTTTCCAGTTGATTCTGTCATCGATGACCACACCTAACGACTTTTTCTCTTTGACAGGTTCCATATTTACCCCCTGTATGTTTAACTGTATTCGTCCATCTTTTTTTATGGTTTCCAAATAACATTATTTTACTTTTTAGACCAATTTAGTGACAGTTTGTTCATATCGAACCATCTCTTCAACTTTATCATTTGTGATCCCAGATCATCTAGTAATTGTTGCAAATTATCCTCTGAACAAAATAAGTTGATAACATCTGCAAAGAGGCCTGCTCTAAACAGATCCGAGACTTTACATAAATCATTGATATACAATATGAATAACTTTGGTGCCAACACAGAACCCTGAGGAACTCCACAAACGATGTCCGGATATGAAGAATAGCAGTCCCCAAGTTTAACAAACTGTTTCCGGTTATGTAAATAGCTTTTAATCCAATTCAAAGCCACTTCTCTGATCCCATAAAGCTCCATCTTTTGAAATATGTTGTGATTGATTGTGTCAAAAGCCTTTTTTTTTTCCATTATGTCAACAAATAATCCTATCACTATTTTCCTTTGGTCTACATGTTTATTAATCTCTTCTATTGCATCTAAACCCATATTGACTATCATTAAGCAAGTTGTTTTGTTCAATAAATTTATCAAATCTGTTATTGTAAAGTTTTTCCAATATCTTTGAAAATTGTGACACTAGAAAGACACAGGCCGATGGTTTTAGTAAAAAGATGCTTGTCACCAGATTTGATTAAAGGTATCACTTTCTTCTGGTCTGAATTGTAACATGGTTCATATATTTTTTCATACCACCACACAGTAAATGCCACAATCACAGCATTAATTGTCAAAACCAACATCAGGGTGCGAAGTTTGCATCCTGCTCTGGCAGCAAAGCTCTCCATGGCTAAAACAGTGTTTTGAACAACCTGTTGATATTTCTCTCCTTCTGTCCCTGTGTTGTTTTTTTTTTTTTTCTTTCAAGGGACAGAGAGAAACTACAGTTCTGGTCTTAAAGATGTCTTCTTTCTTTGGTGACAGTTCAAAAGGTGCAGTTTGTCTGGGCTTAGGGGCTGAAGGGGACAGTTCACAGTCTCAGTTCAGTTCATCAAGGGACTGAGGGAATCTGGAACTAATTTTATGTTATTTCCCTTCAGCTGTAGTGCATAAATCTGTACTATCATCAGTATGTGTAAGGCATGCTGCAAGTGGAATTAAAATAATGTGTCATGTACTCTGTCCTGTGCCCTGTTCTTGACGTTTTCTTCAAACACAGGTGCACAGGAATAGAACAGGATAGTCTTGTCTCCCGTTCTCAAAGATGCAGTTTCGTCTGCTTTTTTCTCCTGGTCTGGTCACGTCAGTGCTGTATTTGAAGCTTGTAGTACATCTGCTTCTGATCCTCATTCAAGTTGACAGGCCTCTCCCTGGTCACAGCTGGTTACTCATCTGCTTCAGGACCCTGGTATCTGCTTCAACCTCTGGTCTTTGTCTTTGTTCACTCCTGGTCACTCTCTGTCTCTGTTATGATGCGATTCCAGCCGTGGCTGGGCCTATAGGCCATCAGCCGACACTGTTACACGTCACTCCCCTTGTCTAGTTCGGGATCATTCAGGTATCTTTGTCTTTTGCAGTGGGATAGATGCACCCAAGATGACCTCTCTGCAATTTTCACTGCAGAGGGGGTGGTTAGCAGCACTTGGAATGGACCTTCCCACCTCGGAGATGACCAGTTCTTTCTCTTAATAGTTTTTATCAGAACCCAGTCGCCAATCTGGATCTGATTCTCAGGGCCCTGCACAGAAATAGGAGAGTCTGGTATCATGTTAGCGTGTATGACATTCTTATGGGATAACACACATCCCATATAATCAACTAATCTCTCATCCTCACTTTCCTCCCTATCAGACCCAGCTATTTTCTGTAAATCTGGTATTCTATAGGGCCTGCCGTACAAAATTTCGAATGGCGTAAGGCCAGTCTCTGAGCTGGGTGTTATACAACCGCTGGCAATAATTATGGAATCACCGGCCTCGGAGGATGTTCATTCAGTTGTTTAATTTTGTAGAAAAAAAGCAGATCACAGACATGACACAAAACTAAAGTCATTTCAAATGGCAACTTTCTGGCTTTAAGAAACACTATAAGAAATCAGGAAAAAAAAAATTGTGGCAGTCAGTAACGGTTACTTTTTTAGACCAAGCACAGGGAAAAAAATATGGACTCACTCAATTCTGAGGAATAAATTATGGAATCACCCTGTAAAGTTTCATCCCCAAAACTAACACCTGCATCAAATCAGATCTGCTCGTTAGTCTGCATCTAAAAAGGAGTGATCACACCTTGGAGAGCTGTTGCACCAAGTGGACTGACATGAATCATGGCTCCAACATGAGAGATGTCAATTGAAACAAAGGAGAGGATTATCAAACTCTTAAAAGAGGGTAAATCATCACGCAATGTTGCAAAAGATGTTGGTTGTTCACAGTCAGCCGTGTCTAAACTCTGGACCAAATACAAACATGGGAAGGTTGTTAAAGGCAAACATACTGGTAGACCAAGGAAGACATCAAAGCGTCAAGACAGAAAACTTAAAGCAATATGTCTCAAAATTCGAAAATGCACAACAAAACAAATGAGGAATGAATGGGAGGAAACTGGAGTCAACGTCTGTGACCGAACTGCAAGAAATTGCCTAAAGGAAATGGGATTTACATACAGAAAAGCTAAACGAAAGCCATCATTAACACCTAAACAGAAAAAAACAAGGTTACAATGGGCTAAGGAAAAGCAATCGTGGACTGTGGATGAAAGTCATATTCCGTGATGAATCTCGAATCTGCATTGGGCAAGGTGATGATGCTGGAACTTTTGTTTGGTGCTGTTCCAATGAGATTTATAAAGATGACTGCCTGAAGAGAACATGTAAATTTCCACAGTCATTGATGATATGGGGCTGCATGTCAGGTAAAGGCACTGGGGAGATAGCTGTCATTACATCATCAATAAATGCACAAGTTTACGTTGATATTTTGGACACTTTTCTTATCCCATCAATTGAAAGGATGTTTGGGGATGATGAAATCATTTTTCAAGATGATAATGCATCTTGCCATAGAGCAAAAACTGTGAAAACATTCCTTGCAAACAGACACATAGGGTCAATGTCATGGCCTGCAAATAGTCCGGATCTTAATCCAACTGAAAATCTTTGGTGGAAGTTGAAGAAAATGGTCCATGACAAGGCTCCAACCTGCAAAGCTGATCTGGCAACAGCAATCAGAGAAAGTTGGAGCCAGATTGATGAAGAGTCCTGTTTGTCACTCATTAAGTCCATGCCTCAGACTGCAAGCTGTTATAAAAGCCAGAGGTGGTGCAACAAAATACTAGTGATGTGTTGGAGCGTTCTTTTGTTTTTCATGATTCCATAATTTTTTCCTCAGAATTGAGTGATTCCATATTTTTTTCCCCTCTGCTTGGTCTAAAAAAGTAACCGTTACTGACTGCCACAATTTTTTTTCCTGATTTCTTATAGTGTTTCTTAAAGCCAGAAAGTTGCAATTTGAAATGACTTTAGTTTTGTGTCATGTCTGTGATCTGCTTTTTTTCTACAAAATTAAACAACTGAATGAACATCCTCTGAGGCCGGTGATTCCATAATTTTTGCCAGGGGTTGTATGCATGTACAGTCTCACCAAATCCAAACAATAAACCCAATTTTTTCCTGTTTCTTCCATACATTTTCTGAGCTTATTTTTAATTGTTCCATTTGTTCTTTCCACTAAACCTGCACTTTGAGGATGGTAAGCACAATGTGTTTTTGCATTTATTTTCAAATGTTCTATTAAATGTTGGATGATTTTATTTACAAAATGTGTACCATTATCACTGTACATTGTTTCAGGTATTCCATGTCTTGGAATTTTGTCTCTACAAAGTATCTTTGCAACTGTCAGAGCATCTGCATGTTTAACAGGGAACACCTCTACCCATTTGCTATATGCATCAATCAATACTAAGCAATATTTTTTCCCTCACATTGGTTCAATTCAATAAAATCCATGTGGATTATTTGAAACGGGTATTGAGGTATTGGGAATTTTCCTAATTTTGCCCTCTCATTTCCCTGCAGGTTATGTTTTGCACAAATTAAGCATGCCCTGCAGTAGTGTTTTGCATATGCCTGAAGCCCGAACGTTAAAAAAATGAGTATAAATTGAGTATTTATCAGTATTTACCAGTCCAACCATAATCCCCCCTGTTGGGACATGGCACAGCCCATGTCTCAAAACAGTAGCCCACCTGAAGAGGCTGCGGGACAGGACCGGTTTGTTCGCGGATCAGGAATAAATGCCATCAGCATTTTGGTGGACATTGTGACGCATTAATTAGCAAAATTGATTGAGTGGATGAATGATAAGCATTGATTAATATCGATTATTATGTGCAGGCCAATCTTAATATGACAATTCAATTCCCGACAATAATCCAATACTCCAGTTAGATCAATACACTGCCTACCATGTAGGTATACGGGCAAATTTGACCCCACCACAGTATCCCAGTGCCATACCCTCATGTCCTAGTGAGTCAGAGTGTCACAGAGACAAGGTCGAGTAATCGTGACTGGGCCTGCCTTAGGTTGTTCCAGGGTTGAAGATGGGGTCTTACCCGTCATGGGCTCGCAGAATTCCATACTGGGCAGGGGTTCCAAGGGGTGGGGGAACACCCATTAAGAGTTGTCATGTCTAAACAACTTTAATTGCACAGAACATCAAACATACAGGATCATTGAAAGTGAATTGAAGTATCTTTTAGTAATTTATCCCAGAATAGAACTGTTGGATTAATGAATGCTTAAACACCAATAATAAATATAAATAATGACAGAATCTGATACATAAACAATGTTTGGTTTGCAGGAATAACTATGGGTCAGGATGGACAATAATCATGGGAAAAGTTGTCCAACAATCTCTGTCCTTTAAGGCCTAACTTAATCTGCATACATTAACTGATAATTAATAAGCATTTCATTGGTCATCAATGCTTTATGAAAGCCTGCAGCTTCTTATTTGATTTGCAGCAGGGGTTAGTTGCATCTCATGAGAGTTCACATTATTTCAATCAGAACATTTGTTGCTTCTACATTGCTGTCAATTCACCCTCACCAACATTAATGCTTTCAACAGGAGCACTATAAACATGTTACAATAATCAACCCAGTTTTACTGTTCACACACTGTACAACCTTCTGCTCTGCTCTTCGGCTGGAGTGATGAATTACACTTTGTTCCCAAAACAAACCACGCTTCAAAAATAGAACACTGAGTGTATTTGGTAAACGTAATGCAAAACAACATTAAAGCTGGAATTGATTACATCAAATAAACAATATCTCTCTAAATTTAACAGTTATAAGCATATTGAAAATAATCGTATTAATCACATGTAAAACCCCTGTGATTCATGTGTTAAAGCACAACAAAATTCCGCTGCAGTGTTTCTCAATCTCTCAAGCAGTTGTGGGGGTGTGGAGTGACAGGGAGAGGAGGAGGAGGAGGGGGAGGTGCACATTTAGAGCTTCCCTCAGCATTTGTGTGTATACACGCTTCTCCTCCAGCACCCCAGACCAACTTCAACTTCGTTTTTTTTTTATATAGCGCCAAATCACAACAAACAGTTGCCCCAAGGCGCTTTATATTGTAAGGCAAGGCCATACAACAATCATGAAAAACCCCAACGGTCAAAACGACCCCCTGTGAGCAAGCACTTGGCAACAGTGGGAAGGAAAAACTCCCTCTTAACAGGAAGAAACCTCCAGCAGAACCAGGCTCAGGGAGGGGCAGTCTTCTGCTGAGACTGGTTGGAAAAGAACCAGGAAAAAGACATGCTGTGGAGGGGGGCAGAGATCGATCACTAATGATTAAATGCGGAGTGATGCATACAGAGCAAAAAGAGAAAGAAACAGTGCATCATGGGAACCCCCCCACAGTCTACGTCTAAAGCAGCATAACCAAGGGATAGTCCAGGGTCACCCGATCCAGCCCTAACTATAAGCCTTAGCGAAAAGGAAAGTTTTAAGCCTAATCTTAAAAGTAGAGAGGGTATCTGTCTCCCTGATCTGAATTGGGAGCTGGTTCCACAGGAGAGGAGCCTGAAAGCTGAAGGCTCTGCCTCCCATTCTACTCTTACAAACCCTAGGAACTACAAGTAAGCCTGCAGTCTGAGAGCGAAGCGCTCTATTAGGGTGATATGGTACTACGAGGTCCCTGAGATAAGATGGGACCTGATTATTCAAAACCTTATAAGTAAGAAGAAGAATTTTAAATTCTATTCTAGAATTAACAGGAAGCCAATGAAGAGAGGCCAACACGGGTGAGATATGCTCTCTCCTGCTAGTCCCCGTCAGTACTCTAGCTGCAGCATTTTGAATTAACTGAAGGCTTTTTAGGGAACTTTTAGGACAACCTGATAATAAAGAATTACAATAGCCCAGCCTAGAGGAAATAAATGCATGAATTAGTTTTTCAGCATCACTCTGAGACAAGACCTTTCTGATTTTAGAGATATTGCATAAATGCAAAAAGGCAGTCCTACATATTTGTTTAATATGCGCTTTGAATGACATATCCTGATCAAAAATGACTCCAAGATTTCTCACAGTATTACTAGAGGTCAGGGAAATGCCATCCAGAGTAAAGATCTGGTTAGACACCATGCTTCTAAGATTTGTGGGGCCAAGTACAATAACTTCAGTTTTATCTGAGTTTAAAAGCAGGAAATTAGAGGTCATCCATGTCTTTATGTCTGTAAGACAATCCTGCAGTTTAGCTAATTGGTGTGTGTCCTCTGGCTTCATGGATAGATAAAGCTGGGTATCATCTGCGTAACAATGAAAATTTAAGCAATACCGTCTAATAATACTGCCTAAGGGAAGCATGTATAAAGTGAATAAAATTGGTCCTAGCACAGAACCTTGTGGAACTCCATAATTAACTTTAGTCTGTGAACGATGAATTCTAAAACCTGACTGAACCTCTTCAAATAGACCATTTCTCTGCAGGTGATCAGTTAGCTGTTTTACAACTACCCTCTCAAGAATCTTTGAGAGAAAAGGAAGGTTGGAGATTGGCCTATAATTAGCTAAAATAGCTGGGTCAAGAGATGGCTTTTTAAGTAATGGTTTAATTACTGCCACCTTAAAAGCCTGTGGTACATAGCCAACTAACAAAGATAAGTTGATCATATTTAAGATTGAAGCATTAAATAATGGTAGGACTTCCTTGAGCAGCCTGGCAGGAATGGGGTCTAATAAACATGTTGATGGTTTGGATGAAGTAACTAATGAAAATAACTCAGACAGAACAATCGGAGAGAAACAGTCTAACCAAATACCGGCATCACTGAAAGCAGCCAAAGATAACGATACATCTTTGGGATGGTTATGAGTAATTTTTTCTCTAATAGTCAAAATTTTGTTAGCAAAGAAAGTCATGAAGTCATTACTAGTTAAAGTTAATGGAATACTCAGCTCAATAGAGCTCTGACTCTTTGTCAGCCTGGCTACAGTGCTGAAAAGAAACCTGGGGTTGTTCTTATTTTCTTCAATTAGTGATGAGTAGAAAGATGTCCTAGCTTTACGGAGGGCTTTTTTATAGAGCAACAAACTCTTTTTCCAGGCTAAGTGAAGATCTTCTAAATTAGTGAGACGCCATTTCCTCTCCAACTTACGGGTTATCTGCTTTAAGCTACGAGTTTGTGAGTTATACCACGGAGTCAGACACTTCTGATTTAAAGCTCTCTTTTTCAGAGGAGCTACAGCATCCAAAGTTGTCTTCAATGAGGATGTAAAACTATTGACGAGATACTCTAACTCCCTTACAGAGTTTAGGTAGCTACTCTGCTCTGTGTTGGTATATGACAATAGAGAACATAAAGAAGGAATCATATCCTTAAACCTAGTTACAGCGCTTTCTGAAAGACTTCTAGTGTAATGAAACTTATTCCCCACTGCAGGGTAGTCCATCAGGGTAAATGTAAATGTTATTAAAAAATGATCAGACAGAAGGGAGTTTTCAGGGAATACTGTTAAGTCTTCTATTTCCATACCATAAGTCAAAACAAGATCTAAGATATGATTAAAGTGGTGGGTGGACTCATTTACATTTTGAGCAAAGCCAATAGAGTCTAATAATAGATTAAATGCAGTGTTGAGGCTGTCATTCTCAGCATCTGTGTGGATGTTAAAATCGCCCACTATAAGTATCTTATCTGAGCTAAGCACTAAGTCAGACAGAAGGTCTGAAAATTCACAGAGAAACTCACAGTAACGACCAGGTGGACGATAGATAATAACAAATAAAACTGGTTTTTGGGACTTCCAATTTGGATGGAAAAGACTAAGAGACAAGCTTTCAAATGAATTAAAGCTCTGTCTAGGTTTTTGATTAATTAATAAGCTGGAATGGAAGATTGCTGCTAATCCTCCGCCCCGGCCCGTACTACGAGCATTCTGACAGTTAGTGTGACTCGGGGGTGTTGACTCATTTAAACTAACATATTCATCCTGCTGTAACCAGGTTTCTGTTAGGCAGAATAAATCAATACGTTGATCAATTATTATATCATTTACCAACAGGGACTTAGAAGAGAGAGACCTAATGTTTAATAGACCACATTTAACTGTTTTAGTCTGTGGTGCAGTTGAAGGTGCTATATTATTTTTTCTTTTTGAATTTTTTTGCTTAAATAGATTTTTGCTGGTTATTGGTGGTCTGGAAGCAGGCACCGTCTCTACGGGGATGGGGTAATAAGGGGATGGCAGGGGGAGAGAAGCTGCAGAGAGGTGTATAAGACCACAGCTCTGCCTCCTGGTCCCAACGCTAGACAGTCACAGTTTGGAGGATCCAAGAAAATTGGCCAGATTTCTAGAAATGAGAGCTGCTCCATCTAAAGTGGGATGGATGCCGTCTCTCCTAACAAGACCAGGTTTTCCCCAGAAGCTTTGCCAATTATCAATGAAGCCCACCTCATTTTTTGGACACCACTCAGACAGCCAGCAATTCAAGGAGAACATGCGGCTAAACATGTCACTCCCGGTCTGATTGGGGAGGGGCCCAGAGAAAACAACAGAGTCCGACATTGTTTTTGCAAAGTTACACACCGATTTAATGTTAATTTTAGTGACCTCCGATTGGCGTAACCGAGTGTCATTACTGCCGACGTGAATTACAATCTTACCAAATTTACGCTTAGCCTTAGCCAGCAATTTCAAATTTCCTTCAATGTCGCCTGCTCTGGCCCCCGGAAGACAATTGACAATGGTTGCTGGTGTCGCTAACTTCACATTTCTCAAAACAGAGTCGCCAATAACCAGAGTTTGATCCTCGGCGAGTGTATCGTCGAGTGGGGAAAAACGGTTAGAGATGTGCACGGGTTGACGGTGTACACGGGGCTTCTGTTTAGGGTTACGCTTCCTCCTCACAGTCACCCAGTCGGCCTGCTTTCCCGACTGCCCGGGATCCGCCAGGGGGGAACTAACGGTGGCTAAGCCACCTTGGTCCGCACCGACTACAGGGGCCTGGTTAGCTGTAGAATTTTCCACGGTGCGGAGCCGAGTCTCCAATTCGCCCAGCCTGGCCTCCAAAGCTATGAATAAGCTGCACTTATTACAAGTACCGTTACTGCTAAAGGAGGCCGAGGAACAGCTAAACATTTCACAACCAGAGCAGAAAAGTGCGGGAGAGACAGGAGAAGCCGCCATGCTAAATCGGCTAAAAGCTAGTAGCTACGCAACCTAGTGGATTCCTAAAAACACGCAAAGTGAATAATGTGTAAATAATTTAGAGGTGATTCAGCAGAAGGAGTGCTTTAGTTAAGGCACCAGACAGGCCATGAAGCAGCACAAGTAACGCACGGCAACAGCGAACGCACGACAACGGTGCAAAAATAAAATAAAAATCCACTAGACAGGCTGTGGAGCAGCACAGGTAACACACGACAACGGTGGTAAAAAAAATAATAAAAATAAAATAAAAATCCACTAGACAGGCCGTGGAACAGCACAGGTAACGCACGACAACGGTGGTAAAAAATAAAATAAAAATCCACTAGACAGGCTGTGGAGCAGCACAGGTAACGCACGACAACGGTGGTAAAAAAAATAAAAAAAAATAAATAAAAATCCACTAGACAGGCCGTGGAACAGCACAGGTAACGCACGACAACGGTGGTAAAAAATAAAATAAAAATCCACTAGACAGGCTGTGGAGCAGCACAGGTAACGCACGACAACGGCGGCAAAAAATAAAATAAAAATCCACTAGACAGGCTGCGGAGCAGCACAGGTAACGCACGACAACGGCGGCAAAAAATAAAATAAAAATCCACTAGACAGGCTGCGGAGCAGCACAGGCAACACACGACAACGGTGGCAAAAAACAATAAAAATCCACTAGACAGGCTGTGGAGCAGCACAGGTAACGCACGACAACGGTGGTAAAAAATAAAATAAAAATCCACTAGACAGGCTGCGGAGCAGCACAGGTAACGCACGACAACAGTGGTAAAAAATAAAATAAAAATCCACTAGACAGGCTGCGGAGCAGCACAGGTAACGCACGACAACAGTGGTAAAAAATAAAATAAAAATCCACTAGACAGGCTGCGGAGCAGCACAGGTAACGCACGACAACAGTGCTAAAATAAAATAAAAATCCACTGAACAGGCTGTGGAGCAGCACAGGTAACACACGACAACAGTGCTAAAAAATAAAATAAAAATCCACTGGGCAGGCTGTGTACCAGCACAGGTAACACACGACAACAGTGCTAAAAAATAAAATAAAAATCCACTGGGCAGGCTGTGGAGCAGCACAGGTAACACACGACAACAGTGCTAAAAAATAAAATAAAAATCCACTGGACAGGCTGTGGAGCAGCACAGGTAACACACGACAACAGTGCTAAAATAAAATAAAAATCCACTAGGCAGGCTGTGGAGCAGCACGACAACAGTGCTAAAAAATAAAATAAAAATAAAAACGAAAGCGTTAGCAAGCTAGTTAGCTTGCCAACGCTGATGAAAGTTAGCTGATAAAAGTGCTCCGTCGCGATGTTTCGACCGTTAGAGGTCTTCTTTAGGCGTTGGAGCACGGTGAAAAAGTAAAAAAAAAAAAGTAAAAAAAAGTAAAAAAGTCTTGAAAAAGACTGTTAATTCAAAGAACTCAAACAGCTCAGTTCAAACAGCTAACAGATACAGCAGAACACCGCTGTGCTCCGGAACAGGAAGACGACGATCTCACCCCAATCCAAACTGGGGTGATGAGGATGAGAGAACCCCAGAACAGAAGAACAGAACCCCACAACTGCAGCAAGCATGACAATCATGCAAAATAAACCAACTCTTCTCAACCAAAAAAAAACATCCACAGGTCCAACAATGACCTGTGTCCCATTACACTCAACATATTATATACACATGTATACACGTAGAACTCAAAGGAACTATTAATTACAGTGCCCTGATAGGAGACTTTTCATGCCAACCTTCTATCAGGCTGTTTGAGGCCTGAAGATCAAGAACCGGGTGTCAATTCACAGTCTCACAATCCATTTTTAATAGTCCTCAGAGAATCTACCACAACCACTGCTCCGTTCTGTCTGTTATGTCATCAAAAAATAATTAGCTGACCAGTCAATTAACAAATTTTTTTTTTCCTTTTAGCAGTATTTAATATGTATACTGGGGAACTGATTTATAGAAATGTTTTATAACCCCAAGTCTTTATTGCCTAGATGAGCCTGTTTCCAAACAGTTTATGAATACTTGCAGGAACTCATTGATCTCAGTGGTCAGTTCCACAGTAGCTCATTCATGATTCATGATTACTGAGGCAAGATTCACCAAATACGGCAATGTTCAGTTGAAATAATCAATCTGAATTTTCTTGTTCCAGACAGACAGTATTTACTGTTTTTGAGTTATCATCTTAACAAGCTGAAAGAAGAAAAAAAAAATTTCATTAATAGGTTTATTTCAGAATTTTTCCCTTAAAGAATCTACCCTTTCACCCTGGACACTAACTCACATACACGTACAAAATTGATTAATGTGCATTCGTTTCTCAGTATCTTAACTACACACTTTAAAATTCTGGAGTGCCAGCAACTGTGACCTTGACAGTATTAACTAAAACAACTCACAATAAATATACACAATTTGCCTGTACAGTGACAACAGAATAAAAAAGTGAGAAAAAATTGATTTAAACAAGTATAATCTTCTAGAAAAGAAAGAATTGCAACCTTATGTGTACATAAACAAAATTCATGTTGAAAACGGAGAACTCCTTATCTTTGCGAGTGTGTACATTCACGCGCAAAGTGTCCATTCTTCCCACACTTCCAACATGTCAATTTCCCTCTTTATTTCACGCCCACGGGCTTTGCCTCTGGCTGCTCCGTGGCGCTGACCTTTGCCCTTTCCTGCAAAATACACTTCTTCCTCACATTTTTAAGTGTTTAGATGACCCTGGATATTTAATCTCCATGTACTAAAAATCATTAGACTGTGGCTGTGTGTCATGTTTGCTGTGAAAACAGTTACCCATTTTAGCTGTTCGTGGGGTTATCTCATAGGGAGATCTAAACGAACGGGCTGTTGTTCTTTTTTCACTGTTTGGTCGCCGGTCAACCTGAAAAGTGTCACCACTTCGACCTGTGAGAGGTGGGAGACCTTGCTTAAGGCTTCTTTCCAGACTCGTAGGTTTGCAAACAGGTGTGGTGCATATAGAATGTCCACAAATTACTTCACAGTTCAGGTGGCTTCGTTTAATGTCTGCGGGTTAAAACAGATGCCAGGCCACCCCGTGATTCACACAAACACATCACCGCACTTCAGCTGTTATCACGTTTTAACTCCGCTGTTATCACTGCTCTGCACCAACCGTTTTTTTATATTTCCTGTGGACAATATTAAGGGAATGATTATTCCCAGAATTTTACGGCCCGCCCACCGAAGGTTTTACCGACCCGACCCTGTACAGTTTTTACGCGCTGTTCCGGACCTGAAAGTGGTCTTTAGCTGTCTTCTGTATTGTTTTTAACTCGCACCTCACAGCCTTATCGTATCTCAGACCTCACTGCTCTACACACATTACAGTCAAGCTCAAAGACATTACATTTTTTTTTCCTCCGCGGTGACTCCCAGCCACACGCCATTCGTGCATGTAAGAAAAGCAGTTCTCACCTGTGGTTAAACTCTGTCACTGAAATTCGAATGCCTTCACCCTGATGAGCGCCGACCCGTCATGGAGGAGTCCACCCCTGGAAAGGGTCTTTAAACGCCGTGGCCACGGTCTTCCAACGGGGTCCTCCGTCATGGGCCGACGACTCCCCCGGTCTTTATGGCATCCGGCTCGAAGGACCAAGAAATGTCAGAGTTGAGCCTGGTGCTAGAGAACAACTCAAATTATTGCAGAGAATAACCACACAGAAACACTGAATTTCTTTCCTGATCAGGGAGAGCCAGCATGACCCCTCGTCACTGTCCGTCAGTCAGCTCTGAAAGGCCTGCCCACTCTGCTCCTGAATTTATTTACACACAGACATATTACAAAACAATATACAAAGCACAGCTGCGTTTCTTCAGTCAATTCATATTTGTATCACTTTGCACCTGGAGGCACCTTGTGGTCTTGCTCAGACAGATAGTAATTGTTCTTCAAATTGAAACTTTACAGCACCAGCCTCGAACTAGTGTACAGGCTGTGTTATTCTCTGCTCAAGGCCGAAATATTAATCTGTGCTCAACAAAAACATAGCTCTAGCAAAACAGTCTAGGCATTCATTCACCAACAAATGTTACTTTTCTCATGGGAGCAGTTGTAATGATTACTTCACCATTTCAGTGTATATTTCTGCTTTGACAATGAGTGATTATTTAGAAGAATAATGGTGCATGAATTCTTACACATGCATATATGTATATATGGAAAATAGAGAACAGAATCAAAAACAAGATCAAAGGCAGTTCATCAAAGTAAAGACAAAGACATTAATATTTGATAATAATATTGACAATATATAGAAAACTATCAGATTTATAAAGGAAAATCATGGAAATTATCAGGGGGGCCCAAACTTTTACATACGACTGTATATACATTAATGGCAACCTCAAAGGATTATTGTTCATACAAATGGTCACTTTTACAGCCTGATTTCTTTAGACAAGTCAAGGGATGGACACTTGAACATTTTCCAAGTCATGAGTACTGTATATAAATCCTGTCAGGAGGAGGCAGTTCTCAAAGCAAGGCAGCTTTATTTGTATTGCACATTTCATGCACTAGGGAAATTCAAAGTGTTTTACAAAACAGTTTAACCTAGAGCACCCAGAGCGCAGCACTAGTTTCCAATTCCACAAATTTTACTTTGGAAAAAGTCCTGTTAGAAGTGGCTTTCATAAACTAAATTAGATGTGAATAATTGTCAGCAGTATGTATTTAGTTCATGCACCTGAATTAAAGTTTTTTTTGTGTGTGGTATTGTGAGGGTTTTTTTTTTTCAACTTTTTTGGTTTCTAAATTCTTTTTCAGATCATTTTCACAAAACATTGGTCATCTCTACTATGCACAATTTGACATTTTTGGTACTTGGTTTCTGGAAGATAGACAAACAGGCATAAAACTGGAACCTCTATCCAATTTTGGTGGTGTAGGTAAATCCATAACAGAAAAATCAGAGTGACTGAGGCACTTTTGATTGAGATATAATGCAAAATGTACACCAAATCGGGTTTTCAATATTAAATACAAATGTCCACGAAATCCACAATTCTGATCAGATCCAGATCAAACTTTATCAATAAAGGATACCATCCTACGTAAAGCTCTCAAATATGAAAGGCATTCAATCATTTTTTGACAGAGTTATGAATTTTTTTAAATTTGTTCAATGTTAAAGGATGGGGATTTTGTGTAATTTTCCAAGATTTTTTCCAAGATTTTTCCTGACTGTAACCTTTGACTTTGAAAATTGAATCAGTTCTATTCTATCAGGATATGAATCCTCTGTTTAAAAAAAAAAAGAAAAAGAAAAAGAAAAAAAGAAAAATCTTGGGTTACAGGCTGTTCACAAAGACAAAACGTCCAGGAGCCATTTGTCAATTTTGACCTGATTGGTACCACTGAAGGTGACTAAACAACACTTAGAATCCAGCCTCAGTGTACCATGGCCTACACAAAAATGTATGATAACCAAGAATTATACAGAGGTCAAATGTAAAAATGCTCCAATCATGTTGAAAATGATATCACATTATTTGTCTGATTATAACGATTCCAAAAAGGTATTATTTGGACTATCTGTGATGGAATGTTTTGGAGTTATGGGGTAAAAACAGCAAAAATGGTGACAAAGGTCAGTATCAGTTTGTACAGGTGTCAAAAGTTAAAGTTGCTCCCATTTCAGTAAAAAAAAAAAAAAAAAAAAGCAAATTATTGGTTGAAATAAAAGGATGATTAAATGGAATAGTTTTGAATGTCTTGAATGTTTGGTCTCCAAAGTAAAGGTCAAACAAGGTCGACATCCATTGAATTCTATGACAGGTGATAACTAAGCTGTAATGTTATAACTAAGCATGACAGATGGTGCAAACTATTCCTTTTTAGAATGCTATCAACCCAAAGAATAATTTGCATCATTTTTTTTAAATGCAACAGTTCAGTTTTAACTTAAAATTTGTCAAAGTCTGGGCTCATCTAACATCAGTATCTTTCATGGGTGGTCATATTATTATAATTAAAAATGTCACAACAGCACATACAAGTATTTGGCTGATCCCACTCTGTCGCTTGAAGGTTAATGAAAATCTTTCTCTGTTCCACTCCACCGTGAAGATGTAGAACTGATGATGCGACAGACTATAAAGTTGCACTCTAGAGCTTTTCCACTCACACCCAGCAAAGCCTGTTAGTCCTTCTGCATTATCATGGTATCTTGGTGGTTTTCCTCACTTGTCTCCTTGCATGGTCACTCAGTATACGAGAACTACTTCTACTCCAGACAGATTTGCCACAGAGTTCGTAAATAAATTAAGTCCAAGACACATTCAGTGAATGTGTAATGTTCATGTATCCATTCCTTGACTCGTCTAAAGAAAACTGGCTGTAAAAATGATACGCATTTCCAATAATCCTTGTATTTAATTGATCCAATTTCTTATGTGCTTTGAAGATGGAGGACTGATGTATAGAAATGGCTGTATTTCCTAAATGGTTCATGAGATATTTTTGTTAAACTCCTTGAATTAAAGCTGAATGTTTGCACCACAAGCACATATTGGCTCTTTCATTGCAGCTCCATTGAGGTGGTCTCCAGATGTCCAAATACTTATGGACCGGACTCTAAGATTCTACAATAATCTGGTCTGTTTGCCCCCCTGGCAGTGTTTCTGATCTTCCTGCTCCTCTTTGAGCCCTGGCTACCTCAGCTGTCACCAGGCGGCGATGTGATCGCCCTGCGCTGCATTCTCTTCCTCTGCCACACCTATGGTACAGTCCTGCTCCTCACCACTCCTCTGATCGCAGTGGAGATTCTGACCAGGCAGCTGTGGCCCTGCGTTATTGCTGAGGGGTCAGCGGGCCAAACGGCGAGTCATGATGGCGCTCAGGCACTGCTCTGTTATAACCATCAGGAGGAAAGCCACAAACCAGATAAGGAGCAGATGACCCACGTGGTTGGTTACCTTTGCTGCCTGAGCGTGTGGGTCATGGCCGGCCTCGATGCCAGGTGGAGATGGAAGGTGGAGGAAGTGTGGACTGCTGCCTGTCTGCAAACACCCAACATGCTCATCCGGTGTTTGCCAAACCTGTTCAGCCCAGTGACCGGCACTGCCACTCCCTGCTGGAGCATGGCCTTCCTGTCCCTGATCCTGCTGCTCAACACGGGCACGCGCCTCCACGAGGAGCGCCGAACCCTGACAGAAAGGACACACACAGACCAACAACACCCGGTGAACTCTGGCACGTTGACACGACCTGTTGACTCAGAGACAACAGAGAGCAGCTGCAGCGTTCACAGAGCGTGCTCCTGGAAAGGTGTGCAGATGTCGGCGTGTCGCCATGGAGACTTTGCGCTCTTCTTTCCACAGCGTTTGTGTGCAGAAAAACGAGGAGAGCAGCATGAACTGATAAACAGAGGTGCGGCACAGGACGGGCCCTCTGGCTCACGGCACAGGAGCCCGTGTGGGTGGCGGCTGTGGGGTTTTCCAGGCCCCGGGGTGAAGGTAATAACAGGGCTCGTGAGCGTGCTCGGCGTCTTCGTGCTCCCTGTGAACCTCAGCGTGAACATTCCTCTTATCAGGACTATAGAGTCTGTGCTGGAACTGTGTGTTACACCTTCAGCCTCATCAGCAGCAGATCCAAGTGACACATCTGTCTCTCACCGCGAGATGCTCGTATGAAACACGTGAGTGGACACAGGCTGGGGACGCGGCTGCAGGCCTGAGCGTCATCGGCAGTTTGAACCCGGCGCAAATAAGCTTTTGAAAGCACCTATTCACGTGTGGAATGATGGCCGCTGAAAGGTGCTGAGAAGGCAGGTTGAGGCGTGCTCGTTAGAAAGACACGAGGCCTCACTCGAACACAGCTGGAAGGCTTTGACTGTTAACACACACACACACACCTTCATCCAGCAGCAAACAGTCGCCTGAAAGCAGCAATAGAAAGCGTATTGGCGCAACTGCTAGTAAACTTGAGTTGAGCGCGCACGGCTGATTTCTATCATTTGTAAATGTTTGTGGTTGGATCACAGAACTGAAGGAGAAGCACTGCAGGAAATTAAACCTATAATGCTTCTCAGTGTCCAACAGAGGGCACTGCGGGACAACAAGTCTGGGTAACTAAAAGTTCCTACAATATTTGGTAGATGAGCTTTAGGATGCAACATAGGAACTGTACAGGAGACTCTAGAAAAAGACTGGATTTTTTTTTTAATGGTTGATTTACATTTGATTGAGCCAGAAGGCAAACTGTGAGTGAGCTGAGGCTTTTTTTTTCCACACAGACCTGCGCAGACAAACACTGAAACCACACAAAAACCCACTGAGACCAGATGAAAGAGGAATGTGCACATGCTATTTTTGGAACAGATAGTGACTGTGTTAATGTCACACATTCTGCTGTGTAATACACGTATGTCGCCAACATGAACAAGCGTAGCTCTTCACCGTCTCACCATGTCATTTCAGTCCTTCGGACTTTTTTCTCCAGTAAAATAGCTCTGGGGAGCATTAGCATGGCCCAAAACCCTTCAGCTTCAGATCCCCCAACTACAGCCCTCTTAACCCCCCGCCATTTGAAGAATTTTTCCTTATTTACCTCTCACATGCCTAGAAAGTCCTCACCATCTCATTTAGGTTTCAGATTTTATATCAGTAAATGGTTCTGGTGAACGTTAGCATGGCTAAAAACCCTCAGCTTTGCCACCAAGACTCGCCAACCACAGACTATTTAACCCCCCAACATTAGAAGTATTTTTCTTTATGTGCCTCTTACATGCCTGGAAAGTCCTCACCATCTCATTTAGGTGTTTCAGAGGGTTTTTTTTTTCAGTAAATGGTTCTAGGGAGCATTAACATGGCTAAAAACCTTCATGTAATTTACACACTAAATAGTCACTGACTGACCTCATGAGCTGTCAAGGTGCACGCCGCCTCTCACTTTGTCCTAAAAAAAAAAAAAAAAGACAAAAATTAACACAAAAACCTTACAGAGGATGAACATACCACAGTGAAAACACCATAGTGAAAAACAGGTTAATCTCCCGTACTTTCTTTTCCAGGAAGTGTTCAATATTTAGTTCCTGTTTCACTGTGGACTCAAAATTTGGCACTTCCTGTTTGGGATACCGTGTACCATGAGTGAACTTCTTTCGTACTATTACAATGAGGAGAATTTATAAACAGGACATTATTATGTCACAAGTTGCCTTAGTCAAGATCCACTTTTGGGTTTTCTCCCATTTTTGACAAGCTGAAGTGAAAAAGCCAACCTCTATGCACACACAAGGTTTATTTTACCTAAATTTTAGTGATGGCTTCACCTTTGTCAACATAATTCATCCACCTGGCTGGTGTTGCACATTAAGATGCTGATTAAACAGCATGATTACTGCAAAAGATGCATCTTTTACTGGTGATAATAAAAGCTCACTCTAAAATGTGCAGATGATGTTGTGTGTGTGTGTGGGGGGTTGCTTCATTATTAGGTGAGGAGACCAGATGTGGAGTTCAGGGGCTGGTGTGGGTACACGTGCTCTGGATGTGTGACTGGGTTCACGACTGACAGCGGGCATGCTAGTCAGTGGCTGGGTTTCTATTACAGATTTGTACAAATGCTCATCAATTGTTTTGAGAATGTCAATAAAAAACAGTTGTGAATTCATAGTATTTCTATTGAGTGATTGAATGTGACTATTCGGTTTTGTCATGTTATGGGAACGGTCATTCCAACAGTCATGGAGCCGGTTTGGTAAGTCCTGCTAAATATTGGCATTGGCCTTTTTTTTAAATCTAAAATTGCTGTAACATCATTGGTTACATTTTACAAATTCTTCACTTCTTACTTCATCCAAATGTACATTGCTGTGTTTTAGAATGCCATGTGACTATTTGTGTACATCATGTGAGCAGTAGCAGCAGAAACATTTCCATTGCAGTTTTTCAAAATAAGGCTTTTTGGAATTGCATGAAAAACCATGTCATGAGACCACAAGTAAAAATGTTTTTGAGATTTGAGGTTTTCTTAAAATTGCTACTTCATACTGCACAATTTGAAGGGTAACAGAAACCCACCCACTATAGAACATCTGTGACATTTTGTTTCATGACAAAATTGCACATTTTAGAAAGGGCTTTTACTTTGAAAAGTCCAAGGTACATCTGTGCAATAAACATGCAGTTTAACCAGCCTCTGAATATGCCACACGTGCCTGCTGGATTATCTTGGAAAAAGGTGATGTGCTGACCATGGTACTTTTAACCTTAACACTGGGTACTGACACACTTTTTAAATCCAAGCTCAAGACTCATTTATTTATCTAATATCTAGTTATGCCCTGACATTTTTTTTTTAAATTGTATGATGTTTTTATTGCTGTGACTTATGTTTTTTTTTTATTGTAAAGGGAGCTGTTGAGGCCGCTGTTTCTCACCAATCCAGTTCATGGACTGGATTTCAAGGCACAGTCAGAGTCCACAGGGTGTCCAGTTTGGTCACCTCAGAGTTGCATCTCTGCTTTTTGCAGATGATGTGGTTCTGTTGGCTTCAGACGACAGTGACTGTCGATGTGCACTGAGTAGGTTTTGGGGCAGAGTGGGAAGTGACTGGGATCAGTATCAGTTAGTATCAGCACCTCCAAATCTGAGACCATGATACTCTATAGGAAAAGGGTAGATTGTCCCCTCTTGGTCAGGGGAGAGTTATGGCCTGAGGTGGAGTTTAAGTCTCTTGGGTCTTGTTCACGAGTGGCAGTAAGCTGGAGTGTGAGATCAATAGATGGATGTTTTACAGACGCTGGTCTGGACCATCGTGGTGAAGGAGCTGAGCCAGAAGGTGAGGCTCTCAATTTCCAAGTCGAGTCACGCTCCTGTCCTCACCTATGGTCATGAACCTTGGATAATGACTGAAAGAAAAAGATCACGGATACAAACTGTAGAAATGAGATTCTTCCAACATACATCTGGACTCACTCCTGGACAGGGCGTCTGGTGAGGATGCCTCCTGGTTACCTCCCTAGGGAGGTCCTCCAGGCACATCCAAATGAGAGGAGGCCCCGGGGAAATCGCAGGACAAACAGCAGCGATTATATTTCCCAGCGGGCTTGGGAATGCCTTGGGATCCCCGGGAAGAGTTAGAGGACTTGGTCGAGGATAGGGAAGTGTGGAATGAGCTGCTTAGTCTGCCGCCACCGTGACTCTGACCCGGATACGGAAGAAAATGAATGAATGAATGAATGAATTTTATTGTAAAGCACTTTGGACACCTGGTGGTCATTGTACAGGGTTATATGAATAAATTTTGATTGACTGATTGACAGAAAAAGTCACCGGAGGTCAGAATGCCGACTCAGAATTGTCATCTCCAGCTTACGCATCTAACATCATTCCCCAAAAAGGTAGTTTAGACAATAAATGTTTCTGAGGCACAATGGATGCAGCATTGTTCCCTGCACAGGGAACAGTCTGGGCTGCATTTTAATACAGTGTCATTCAAGTAGGCTGAGTCAGGTCACATGGACTTGTTTATCTTCTTGAAGATGTTCCGCTCTTCATCCGGAAAAGCTTCAGCATTTTCTGAATGAAGAGCGAACCAAGATGCAATTTTCCATGACACAAGATTCATCACACTACTAATAAAGACAATCGAACAAACATTAATTTTATAAATTCACCATTTTGAACATAAATCTGTCAAATCATTTGACCGTTAAAAGACATGGTGGTGGTTGTTGGTAGTGTTTATTTTTTTTGGCCCTAAATCCTATTTAACCGCAAGCCTAATATCCCCCACATCTGCATCTTCCCATCACAAGTTTAAAATTCTGATGTTCCTGCCTCAGGAGGGCGGCATCACTGTGAAATCAGACAGGAATCTCACAAAAGAACTCAGTGAGTTTTTAAAAGGATACTTTACCTGCAGGTAAAAAGTCTATTACAGGACGGACGCCGTCTCCCAGAGATAAAACGTGTCTCTATGATGGGACTAAAGGCTGCGAGTGCAGAAACATTTCCTGAATCAGAGCTGAGATTACAAAAACGCTTTCTGGAGGTCTGCAGTGATAACGCGCATCAGCTGTAATCATGATGCAACAAAGCCAACTGTGGTGGAACATCGCAGAGAAAAGCAAAAACTTTGGATATCTCTGGTATTTACTTATGATTCAAATGTATTTTTTTCTTTAATTTTTTTTTATGTCCACCAAGGACGTAATAAAATCATGGGCGTTCATTTATTTGTCTCTGTATGTCTGTTAGCAGGATTATGTCAAAATTACTGCATGGATTAGGCCATGGAAGACTCCATTAAATTTTAGAGGTGATCTGGATCTGGATTCTGGATCAAGATTTCACTTTATATAGGCTTTGAAGGATTACCTCAAAACTACTTCACAGATTCTCACCAAATTTGCACCACAGACAGATATTAGGCCATGGAAGACTCCATTAAATTTTGGAGGTGATCCGGATCCAGATTCTGTATCAGGATTTCAATTTGTATGCTTCCCTTTGCCGGATAGGATTAAACATTAAAACTACTTAACAGATTTTCACCAAATTTTCACCACACATTGGTGTTAGGCCTCAGAAGACTCCAATAAATTTTGAAGGTGATCTGCATCCAGATCTGGATCGGGATTTCACTTTGTAAATTTTTAAGAATTACGTCAAAACTACTTTATGGATACGACATCATGATGTAAAACCAAGATCGGGATGACACTATTTTGTTTCAGCTTGTGAATTAAATATCAGTATGCAATTATTGCACTGTGTTGTGAAATCCAGATCCAGATAAAGTCTGGGTCAAAATATGAATCACATATCTGTTATTTTGAGTCCTCAACACTTGGCGAATGTCAGAAATCTTGGATTGCTCTTGTTTTTTTGTTTTTTTTAAATCATCCACCCTTTCCAGACCGGTGCCGTCAGATGGCAGATTTAAACGACATATGCATTTAGCAGTGTTTGTTCACCCGCAGCGAGTGAACACTGACTGAGATGTCGTTTTATTCGTGGTGACATTTACTTTATCCTACAATGTGAGAACTGGAAGTAGTGATAAAGAGACGGCGTGCAGCCTTGTCACTGCTGGGTGGCTGAGCACTGTTGGGAGTTTGGCACATCTCAGCTCAAGTGTCTGGCATGAAAAGAGCAGGTATTGACAAGTCCTCCTACACTTTAAATCAGATTTGCCTGCCTGTTAGATCCTGTAACCACTTTCCATTTCAAATATGCGGATACTCAGAAATGGTGGATCCTGCTTGGTGCAATATGAAACCAATGTCACTGTCAAACCGCCCACCAGCACCAGTGTTACTGTGCACTGAACACAAATCAAAGTGAAGCAGTTGGGCTTGATTTTTAGCAATGATTTATTGTACATTAAAACATTTCAAATAAATCTCCAGCTGCAGTCGCCAGAGCTTGTTCACACAATGATGGGTGCACAGCGGCCATCATCCAAAGACACAATCATCAGTAAAATCATTAAAAGTGTCAAATTCCTCATCAGCATCACCACCAATAACAACCCTGAAACCTCTCACAATAACCTCATCACCCAAAAGTCTTCTGTGAAAGCAGACTGTTCAAATTAGCATTCATTTTAGGTTTTTGTTGCACGTCAGGAACGGTTGTTTCGACTCATACTGGGTTTTGAACAAGATCAATATTTCCAGGAGCTTGGCCTGACTTGTGCATGTTTTCAGGCGGGGGCATGCTAGGGGTTGTGTGCAAATTGGCGTCCAACTTACGCACACCGCACAGGAAGAGTTTTGAGCATATGAGAGTACACCAAATTTGCCCAGAGTTATACAGAGTAGCATCAGACCTACCCAGGCCTGAACGTGAGACAAACGCACACTGGGCCAAGGTGGCTGGTTGTACTTTTGCCGAGTGGTGTGTCTGCTTGATTGGACTCATCACCGAACAAGTCTAGATGGTAACTACTTGGGAAAATTCACTGAGGTGGGTATAGTTGCAACTCCGCTGGCATTCGCTGTTTTGCAGTTGTGAATTTCACACCGTCTCGCGGTCTGTGACTCATGCGAGAGGTTGGTTTCAGCAGTGTTCCAGTTTAGGGCACGTTAATTTACAGAGGAAACAAACAAAATTTGGCTGCAGCTACTACGCTGACTCCCCTCCTCAAAGATGTATTATCACATGTTTTTGTATCAGACAAAAACATGTCAGGTCTCAAGCATGTATTTATGGCAATCTTAAAAACAATGAGCAGATTTATGAATGAGTAACTTCCAGCCCTACCCTTCATACTGTACCAATATTCAGCTCGACTTCATTCTGATGTGTGATCTACAATAAGAAAAACAGCTGTAAAACTGAGTAATATTTTATCATAAATGTTTTCAGATGTCATCATCTGAGAATTTATGCTGTTACAGGTGGAGGCCTCTGACTCCAGCATCTCTACACACTGGTGATAACACAGTTAAGTAATCTCAGCACAAATCTGGACTCAAAGCAGAAATGCATGATGGTGCTGTATCAAAAGTTGGGCAGAAGAAATTGTCAGTTATTCTGAACACAGAAGACAAGCATATTTGGGTGATTCTTAGACTACGGGCACTTATTATGTCCTTTGATCATATTGTATGAAAAACAGAAAAAAGGGGAAATTTCACATTTTTATAGTTATCTTTACAATGAAGTGTGTTAAGAAATTTGTTCTAGTAGTCTATGATGACTTTCACCTTTTTTCAGCATCATTATATGCAAATATTGCCGTTTTGTGCTTGTCCCACACCCAGACTTTTGATCTTCAATGATAAAAATTAACGGTAAAGAAACGTTTTTTTCTAATGTTTTAAAATATCTCAATAAAATATCAGTAAAATAATCAAAACATAATTGGGGTATTCAATGTCATACAACTGTTGTGATTTTTTTTTTAAACAAAATGTAGTTGTCCCACACTATTGCCGTAATTTCCACCACAACACTGTAATGTCCCTTTAAACAGTTTGTATGAAAGATTGTTTGGGTAGTTTCTATGGAGATAAACAGTGACATCAGAGCACATGTATATAGCGCCAAATCACAACAAACAGTTGCCCCAAGGCGCTTTATATTGTAAGGCAATGGTGTGGTGGAAATTACATTTACAAGGCCAATAGTGCCCGTAGTTAAAGAATCACCCATTTATGAGTTTGGAGGAGGAATATTCCTTTCAACCCAACATATACAAACACAAAGTTCCTTCCTCCACATAGAACAAGTAAGTCCTCAATAGAACCTGAGGCCCATTGTTCCCGATGCTCATCTCCGGACTCCGTAGCATCAAGCAGATGAGTCTACGCATGCCAGTTATCCCCTAGCCAAAGACGCTTTTCCAGCTGAGTGGACTGAGACAATGAACAATAAGTGGTTTGTCCAAAGACACTAACAGACAGCATGAGCAAGATTTGAACCCAGGTCTACATATTGGCAGGCCACCTCCTCATCCACTCAGCCACCTGCTCTTCTTCCACTAATAGCAGCACTTTCTTTTAATCATCTCCACCTCCAAACATGAGTTTCCTCCTACACATGTAGGGGAAACATGAAATACTTTTGCAATCATTTTATATTACATGGAATATGGACAAATGCTGGCACATGTAAACCACAAGCTTGGACAAACACAGAAAACTTTCAACAAATGCATGTGGATGGAACCGGCAGGAGGAATCAAGGACTTAGTCTACTCCAGCAGAAGTGAAAAGTGTCGAAAGACTTGTTAAGTTCAGAGTGGACCGCCAAAAATGTGGCAAAGGAAAAGAAACAAGCCGAGTACTGTCAATCACATTCCACAGACGATGCTAAGTCAACTGTACAGGAGACAAAGACGAGCCTTCAGTGTCTTGCTGGGCCAAAGGGGGACTGTTAGGTCTGAAAAGCCTGGAACCCGATACAGCGAATGGTGCCCCGTGGGAGTCACTTTGTTAAAGCCCCAGTCACACGGCACTAACGAAGGACACCAAAGCCAAAATGAAACAAGAAATCTGGACTTACGTTGACTTTCAGAGACATCGTTTAACCGTCATCCAGCTTCGTTTCTGTAGCTGGCGCTTCATTAGAATTTTCAAACTGTTGAAAAATGTGAACGAATCCTGACAACTACCTCAATTCATCCGTATTCCATTTTGCTTTCTGTCTTGATGGTTCCTCATCGTTTGCGTAGTTCCTGTACCCTCAGCATTGCGTTTGATTGTCATCCAACTTCGTCCAACCTCCCAAGTCTGATGTCTTGCACAAACAATGACAATATCTGAACGGATCAATAACTAAAGCTCAGACGAGCTGAACGTGACTCGCCCATGTGTGGGACGAAAAGCAGCGTTTTCATACAGAAACAATAGCAGCAAGAACATTTTATCAACTACTTTAACTAGTTACGCACGTTCCAGCCATCACTGATTGCAACGTGCATGACCTGTTGTCAAGACAACCAGATCCCGCAGCTGCAAAGTGTCAAGGTCGCTGTTCGCTTCGTTTTTCTTTTGTTAGTTTCGATTTTGTTTCGGTCTTTTATGCGCTCTGCACTCGCAGGCTTTTCGGTGATGGGAGAAGTGCCGACTCATTCGTCCACTTTTTCTTGACAATTTGTGGCTTTGTGACTTTTTTCCTTCGTTCAGCGATCGCTGTGTGCCGTGTGGCCGGGCTCTAAGGAGTGTGAGGGTGCTACTGCCAGAGTTGATGACCCACTGGAGCCCAGTGTCTTCATAGGTGTCATCTTCTCATCAAACTATACGGTATGAGGCTCAAGTGCAGGCCGTTATTGTACGATCATTTCAAGTCACAAAAAGTAACACGGCAGATCTTAAGAGCAACATCAATCACGATTCACGGAACTGAAAGAAATCAACATTTCAAACACCTTAATAAACATTTTGAGTGATTTCATACTGAGACGCCTCCAAAGTCCTTGGCGTAGCTCTTAAAGACGTACAGTATTGATTCGCAACGGCTGCACGTTCTTGCCATTGGCGTGGCTCTGGCCAGGACTGAAGTAGGGGAAGACTTTAGCTGGGAATTTCTCACGGTAGGTGTAGAGCCAGGACATGTCGTCCGCATTGTAGAAGATAAGCAGGCCTTTGGGGTAGTCCAGGTACACTCCCACCTTCTCCAGCTTACTTTTGACATTGAGGCGGGTCCAGGGCTCGGTGCAAGCGCTGTACTGGTTTCCGTCATGCATAACAATGCAGTAGAAGCCGCGACTGGGCTGGATCTGGATGCTGCCTTTATGGCTGACTGTCTCACTGGCCACACCGATCATCCACTGGGTTTTCTCTGACACCATTACCTCCCAGTAATGGACACCTGACGCAAAGCCCTCCGCACCCAGAACGGACACCTCCACATCAAAGCGACGCAGGGAGTCCTGCAGGGGCTGGGGGTGGAGATTCCCATAGGCCACGATGGTGCAGTCATCTGAGAGGATAAGTCTTTGGTGTGCTGTCATGGGGTCAAGGGTCAGCGCTGCTGGTACTGAGGGAGAAAAGAACAACAAAAAGTGCTGATGCAGTATTTATTTCAAGACATCTGGCTTAATGGGTCAAAATACATAGAACAGTGCCATCTGCTGGATGGCAGTGTGAATAGCACCCACCCAAATATCACACGGTCGTTGCGCTGAATCACACTTAAACATAATTTTCAGTTCTGCAAATGCCTTTTTTCCCCAAATGAAAAAGACATATTTTACAAATACACATTTATTTGTAAAAACCAACACACACGTTACAGTAATTTGTGTGTTGGTTTTTACATATTATAAACCAACCAATCAGTGATGAGCGGAGGCTCATTTTCCCATAATGCCTTTTGGCATCTGTGTGTGTTAATGTTCAAACCTCCAGAATTAGTTTCATCATCTAAATTAGCGCATTATTTTAAAATTAAAAGACGTGTTATATTTTCACTTTGTAAAAATTACAGTCCGGATTAATCCGGATTAATTTGGTTTATAAATCAAAACCATAAGTCAAACCTGCTTTGTTTTTCATGACTTCTGCCTCATATCTGGAGCACTGTACGTTGAATGTAAATGACTTTTTTGTAGCAGCCTGGCAGCCAGACCGTTTCTGCTGGGGTACAGTTGAGCTCAGCTACTCACAGCTGCCTGACTGCTGTAAAACATGTAGCAGACAGGAACCAACATGTATGATTTTAGGGTTTACAAATGTTTTTGACAGTTACTATCTATGCCAGCAAAAAAACCATTAGCGAACTAAGTTAGCGTAACTAAATTTAGCGCAAGGTAATTGGTCCACTGATAGTTTTTGAAGTTAGCTGAAAAGCTATCCTGCTAACAAAAACGTTAGCTTTGCTAATTAATGGATTAGCGGAACTGTGCCCACCACTGCATTCAAGAAATACATTTGAGCTGCTCAGCCAGTTCAGAGGAGGAGGGGAGGTCAGGTCAACTGGAATGCTGAAAATAAATCACAAGTTGCTGGGCTCAAAAAAAGAAAAGAAAGAAAGAAACAAAGTGTTTGAATGGAAGACTGTATAATCTGACAGTCACTGAAAGACATACAAGATGTTTTAACCTGCTTTAGTACATTTACTACAAATCAAAAACACTGCCTTCCTCCTCTGTTTTTGTTTAAATTTATTTTTAAATCAACTTAACAGGCAGATGAAAAATAAATATGTACGTAAACGTTGAATGGGTTCTGCCAGAGTTACGCAATTAAACTTAGCAAATATCACACTTGAATTCTTTATCCAAAGTTTCATCTAAATGCTACATGTTACCATGACAACAGTATGATATATTTTATTACAATTAACAGACTTCTTTAGTATGAGTGATTACACATCTCCAGCAAATTTCAAGAGGCTGATTTTATTTACTTATTTAATTTTGACTGTACACAAATAACCACCCAGGCTGAAATTGGTCAGGCAGGAGGAGATGCTGCTCTTTTAGCTTAGCAGGCAAGCTTTGCTTACATCTTGGACACAGGTATCACAACTGACTGAAATAAAGGATCTGCTCTGTGTAAGCCTGATCCCCTCAGATCTCAGAAGCTAAGCAGAGCAGGATCTGGTTAGTACTTGGATGGGAGACCTCTTTCGAACACCAGCAGCTGTGTGTGTTTCTCCAGGTAAAACTAGAGTTGCGTCAGGAAGGGCATCCGGCGTAAAACTTGTGCCAATTACCAATGCGGATCTGGTTGTATCCGCTGTGGCGACCCCGAACGAAACTGGGAGCAGCCGAATGAACAACAACAACAAACCAAGGCTAGTTTAAAGACTTGTCTGTTTTTCCTTTCATATAGTTAGCATACTTGCAGAGTACCAAACCATTTTTCCTCTCCTTTTAAACTGTGTTATTAACAATGGAGCCTCAACCTCAATTAACAATGGAATCTCAACCTCATTGTATCTAAATTCTGGGTCTGTTTGTGAAGCAAACGGCTATCTTCCGGTGATCACCTCTGTGCTTCTCTGTTGGTTTAGTGCTGGGAACTAGTGCTTTAGGAGCCGTTAGCCCCGACCAACTGATTCTGCTCTCTTTCTCTCTGAGGTGCTGTAACAAAACCGGACCTGGGTTTTTGTCACCATCTGCTGGACTGCTGGATGCCTATTCAACTCACACGAGACAGCTGGCCAGAACTATTTTGCTGAGCTACAACACTTAACATTGACTTAAAATTGGGACTTTTTAAGAATCAGATCTGTTGTGGACCGTGTTTTGCATGCTGTTCCGTATGAATTTTGTTCATTTTTACTTATTATTTTACGCTCTCCGTTATTGTTAGAATGGCCTAAGCAGTGGTTCACCCCTCTGAGTCTGGAGTTTTTTCCTTACCACTGTTGCCTATATGCTAGCTTGGGTGGAGGGGGGATATGTAGACCTGGGTAAGGATCAACCTTACCCATGTGAAGTGCCTTGAGGTGACTTTGTTGTAATTTGGTGCTGTGTAAATACATTTAATTGAATCACCTGGTTTGCAGCAACTACACAGATATTACACCGCTCTCTGTGCTGGGTAAGGTAGATGCAATTAGTATTTGCAACAGGACTAAGTACATGCCACTCAGCAACTGAAGCACTCTGACTTCATACACACATACTGTGTTGACTGTATCCGAGCACTGTGGGCATACAAGTATGAATATCTACAGGGTGTGCTAATTTACTCAAACCACTTAATTCAGGTGATCAGGCTGCTCTCTGGGATATTCTGAGAATTTGTGGGATCCCCAGTAAGTTGCTGAACATCATAACCAGCCTAAACACAGATAGTGAGTGTTCTGTGGAGTGGAGGCAGAGTCTCCAGTGAAATAATAATTCCAGTGAATACTAGTATTTGGATGTGCTCCGACTTCAATTCTGTTCAGTGCATGCATGGACTGGGTGTCGGGTAGGGTTGTGGAGACCAGCGGTGTAGGTGTTTTGGTCAGTGAGGAAAAGTATACAGACTGACTTTGTGAATGCTGCAGTGACTTTGATGGAATTGATAGATGCCCTGACTGTGGTACTTGAGAAGCTGAGTGAGGAGTCAGAGTGTCTGGCTTTGTCACTGTCCTGGATCAAGACTAAAACTGAGGCTTTCAATGACTACTTGTCCACAAGAAGTGTATCTGTGTGTTGTGAAAAGTGTCAAACCTTTACAGGCCAAAATCAGACAAACTTGATGACATGGAAAATGCCAAAACCATATTTCCTTGACTAACAGCCCATGCATTAATTTTTTTTCAAACCGTGTGCAGATCAGTCACCTAAATGAGGCAGGCTTGTATTCAAGGGCAGCGAGAATTAAAGTGCGGCTTGCTGCCCACACTGTAATTTGATCCTTGCACTGGCACGCAATCTGGCGTGCCAATAAGTAAACCTGTTATAAATTGTGCGTGAACTGTGCATGGCTGTTCAAAACTTCTGGCATGCATTAATTTTGTGAACTAGTCATGAACATTACGCAACCTATTCAAAAACACTGCGTGTCATTGCGCGCAGGGCATCTCAACGATTATGACGAGATGTTACAACTATAATAAACGTAACATTACAGATACATTATCTAACTCATAAGAATTAATGAAAATGCAACCGTTTTATCAATCCATTAATATATATATCTATACACACACACACACACACACACACACACACACACACACACACACACACACACTATAAATTACAAATTATAAATTCCAAAAATTCCAAATGCGTTCTCCCCCACACAACGGTGGGGAGGTGATGGTCTAGTGGTTAAGTGTTGGGCTTGAGACCAGAAGATCCTTGGTTCAAATCCCAGCCTGACCGGAAAATCACTAAGGGCCCTTGGGCAAGGTCCTTAATCCCCTAGTTGCTCCCAGTGTGTAGTGAGCGTCTTGTATGGCAGCACCCTGACATCGGGGTGAATGTGATGCATTGATGTGTAAAGCGCTTTGAGAGTCTGATGCAGATGGAAAAGCGCTATATAAATGCAGTCCATTTACCATTTACAATGAGCCCGAGACAACCTGCAGCTGTAGATAATTTCTCTGTGATTCTGGGAGCGAGGAGAGAACGATTTCATCAGCCAAGTTCTGAGAGCAAATGCATCATCGGCTACAAAATGATTATTTTATATAGTGTGGCGTGAGCGGGACAAAGCGGGACACATTGGCACGACGAATTGCGTGGCAGTGCGGGGATCAAATTTGTGCAAGTGTCAAGGTGCGTTTCGCACATATTCCTGGGTGTGGCGAACCAAAGACACATAACGTCTAGCTCGATGTTCTCAATTTCTTATAATGGGATAGTAAGAAATCAATGCAGTGCTAAATCAAAACCATACCAGTGTACCACCTGCTGTCATTCTTCTGGAACTGACACCGTGGCATGCCATTTCATTTTAGGACTTTAAGGTAACACTCCGCAGTGGACTTAGAAAAAATTAATTAGATTACATTAGACAGAATGCTATTAATCCCTTGGGAAAACTCCCTCAGGGAAATTGAGGTTCCAGCAGCATTGTATAGCAGCGCACAGGGTAAGAAGCACAGGAGGGAGAGGCAGTCATTTGGACCCGCGATTGCTCATGCGGACAATCAGCCAGGCTGAGGCGTCTGGCGGCTAACATAAGTGACCAGGCGTTTAAACATCATCAGGTCTGCAAGCACTTTATTTAAGGTCAAGCATTTAATCAAGCAAATACATTGATGACGATGATGCGAAGAAAAAGAAGAATTAAGCAGTGATCCTTTAGACTTCTATTTCATTGCAGACTGTATGAGCTCAAGATATTTCATGTTTTGTGTGATCACTTTCATTTAATTAAATACACATCATTTCCTGTATTAAAGACCTGTAACACATTCCAAAAAAGTTGTGGTGGGAGCAATCTATTCTAAACATAAGGATTAAATAATCACTTTTACAGCCAATTATTTTGAGACAAATCAGGGGATTGACACATGAACATTTCAAAGTCATTGAATATGTCTTGGACTTCATTTACATCATTCATTAAAAAACACATACAGTATGGTACTGTATGATAAATCTGTTCAAGTCGGAAGTTCTCAAAAGTTGAGTGACCATGCTGGACAGAGACTAGTGAGGGAAGCCACCAAGATAGACTGACAACTCTGAAGAAGTTATAGGCTCCTGTGGTTGGAGAAAGTGTGCACAGTGCATCTTTTTTTCTGTTGCATCACCAGTTATATAGCTTCATAATAAAGTGGTATGAAGGAGGATTTTCTTATAAGGAACATGCAAAATGTCAGCTGCATGTCAGCTGCACGTGGGAAAAATGACCATAGATTTCAGCTGTTTTACAATCCTCTATTCCACTCCAAAGTGGAGTTGTGAATGGGGATGCAACAAGCAAATATTGAACTAGTCGCACTTTTTCCAACCACATCCACAAAACCCCGTCACTCATTCAGAGTTGACTGAGTGACTTGGTGGCTTTCCCCCATAGTCTCCTTCAGTGGTGGGCACAGATAACCAAAAAATTTACTTCAATAACAGATAATCAGATAATTGAAAAGTTATCTTTGATAAAGATAAACCAATAAACCACCCAAAAATGTATCGGAAGTTACAGATAATCGATAACCGATAGACTCCAGTATTGGTTCTGGTACATTTGCAATTACTAAGAAGCTGAAATTGACTTTTAACACGATCGCTTTTGAAAGCATCAAAAGCGACAAAAGACCCAAAGAGTGAGCCAGTATTTCCATGTTTGACCATGCTGCCCCCTGTAGGAAGCTGCACAGAAGAATCCTGACAGCACCCACAAAATGAGCTCTCTACTAATTATAATGCTCCAGTCAGGCGGAGGTCTTGAAAAATAAAGTCATACTAACTTATGGTTTTGTGAAAATACTGATAGAATAACCCCATTAATGTCAATTCTGTCATTTGTACAAAGTTAAAATATAACATATATCTTTTAATGTTGAATAATGCACTAATTCTGAGGTTTTGTAACAAACACAGACTGCAAAGCATTCTGGGTAAAAGTGCCTCTGCTAAACACTGATTGGTTCAGTCATTCATTATGTAAACCAACACGTTAATGTGACGTGTGTCGTGTGTTGGTTTAAAGATAAATGTGCTTTTGTAAAATATTCCATTTTTATTTGTAAAAACAGGCATTTTTACGGAGCCCTGGAAGTGTCATCGCAAAATGTTTTGCATGTGGAGAGAATGTTTGATGATGTGCGCACGTTTTACGATGTTGAAAAACGTGCACTCAATATTAGTAAGTAAGTAAGCAAATTTATTTATATAGTGCCTTTCACAGACATAAGTCACAAAGCACTTCACAGGTTAAAATGCAAATGTTGGCTTTACACTGTGCGTGTTTTGGCCATTTTTCAGATGATTTTTCATTCGTGCGAGAATTTTTTGGGCCGAGTTTCAGGTTAATCGCGCGTCCTGCATCGTGTAGTGGAGTAACAAGCTTTAACGTCTCACGACCACCTCCTAGAGCTACAAAGCATCCAACCGCAGAGCTGTCTTGTAATGTTTTTTGTTGTTGTTGTTTTGTTTTAAACTTAATTTGTGGAAAAAAAAAAAAAAGCCATTTGCAAAGCCAAAAAGTTGATTTGACCACCATCTGATATAACCGGGTCAAAATAAATACAACACTGCCATCTACTGGTGCCCAGACGCTTAGTACTTGGAGCGAATACTGCCATGAACACTACTGGCCAGTAGATGGCAGTAGCGGCCTTGAAAACTTGCCAAACAAAATTCCAGATAATCCGTCTGCTACATTTAAGATGCGTGGAATTTAAACGCAAATACAATAACGTCTATAAACCCAGAGAATATATTCACGAGAGTTTTAGGCACTAGAGTTTAATGATGTTGTCCGTGGAGCCTGAACAGAGTGTCTGAAATGCATCTGTCCTGTCGTGAACGTCTGAGATTACCCTATGCTACCCATAATGCATTGCTGCCGGCCGGGCACAGCATGTGCTCACAAAACCTTAAAAATTAAAAACCAGTTCTCCTTTGCCTTCAGAGGATAGAGTGGTTTCTTCTGAAAACAGCTTTCTTCTGTTTGCAGCGGGTAGAACAATATAACTATTAGGAAACTTTTAATAAGTAGTTCTCAACTGCTAAAAATGTTTTTCACTGTTCAGCTTGGTTTACTACGTTATCGGTCAAAGTTATCGGTCGGCAATTCATCGGAAGATAATTAGTCTGATGATGGTTTTTAAAGTTATCTAAAAAGATAATCCGATAATGAAAACATTATCTTCAATAATTATCTGTTATCGGATTATCGGAAGTGTGCCCACCACTGGTCTCCTTCTACCCTGATCACTCAATTTTTGAGAAGTGCCTACTTGACACAGATTTACCACATAGTACCATTCTGTTTGTATTGCTTAATGACTGATGTGTCACGTCAAGAAAACTGACTGCAGCGTCGGCTCGCAGCCGCTGCGACGCTCCGCCACAGGAAAAACACCTCTGTTGGAAGCCTTAAGGACAAGTTGGAACATGTCCAGCTGTTAAACAATTTCTCATATACTCACTCCACTGAAAGCCATCAAAAGCCGCCTGGATTTTACAAATGTTATCAACACGGAGGTGTTTTTCCTGTGCCGCCGCACCGCGCCGGCTGCGTCCCGATGCGCGGACCCGTCCGCACGTCTTTCATTAAAAAAAATCTCCTTTAACAGTGGAATATCCGGATAAAATGCTGAAACCGACTTCTTCTGAAACTTCTCTGTTCTCTCACGACGTCCTGGATCAATAGAGCCTGAAATGTGGAGGTTTTCAGCTTGAAACAGGCTGACGATGGCGCCTGGGACCGCTGCGCGACGTCTCACACTGTGGGAAGTCCTTAAAGCGACAGTATCACCTCAAAATCTCTCATCAGCCGTTAAAATTTTCACGGAAAACCAGCTTAATTTTTCGAACCGTGTCCACTTCGATGTGCCTCACAGGTTTAGAAAAAAGTTTGATCAAACAAAGCGCCAGTCTCTCAGCAACTTCTCAGACAAAGGAATTCCGACGAGGTGCTGGACGACTCCTCCCACAAGGAGTGCTCACAGGCGAATGACGTCACCGACAGGCGTGGAAAAACTCACGCATGCGCACGAGGGTTCAAGCATGTCTGACGTAAAAACATATGAATGAAATCCATATAGTTTTTGAAAAAAATAAAAAGGACCTATACTTTGACAGCCCTCGTATATACACACATATATACATATATATATATATATATATATATACATATACACACACACACACACAAATTTATTTACATTTTCCATACGTCCCAACTTTTTCTGATTTGGGGTTGGAGAAAGATTCATCGCGTTTGTGTCTCTGGAAAAATCAGTGTTTGAATTTGAGAGATGTCTGAGTGGATCTTGTGGCGTAATGAGGTGGTCTTACCACAGAGTAATACAGGAAGCAGAGGTATCAGAGATGCTGTTACCATTGCCTCCTGTCTTACTGTGTGGTTGTGAGTCCTGGATACCAACCAGTGACCCAAGGCAATTTTTGGCACTAGGTCTCTCTGGAGGATCCTCGGGACTTGCTGGAATGACTGTGTCAAACAAACAGCTACTAAAGCCTGATTTATGCTACTGTGTCTCCGCAGCTCCATCGCCAGGCAGAGCCCTCTGCATCTCTGAGAACCCTCTCTGAGCCCCTCTCCGTAGTCTGACGCGCACCTCCCAAAAACTTAAGCTACATGTCAAAACAACATAGACCGGACGGGCTGTGATTAGTCACTTTCTGGTCTTCGTCTCCTGTCATATTTAGAAGTTTGCAGTGCGCACCCAAGGGTGCATCAACCCCCCAGTTAAAAAATACATTGTCATAGCTATATAATAGAAATATATAATAGAAATGCTCTCGTAAAAACACACTGTGTACAATATTTTGAAGTTTGGGTAAATTCTACTGGGTCCACATCAGCCATGAAAATCTGAAATGGCAATATTCAAAACTTTGGAATAGGTGGTTATAAACTACTGCAAACACTTTTGTTTTCATTTTCTCAGAATTTTAAGTGGTTAAGACAGACATCTGCACTTTCACTTTCAGTTTCCCCGAAATATATAACTTCCGAGAAATATAGTCTTTCTAGAAGTACTGCTCTAATACAGTATATGGCCATGTACTAAATTGTGCATTGACAGAGGATGACAAAATGGCAAAAGCAGCTAAAAAAGCAAGGAATACTCATACATCTGCTGCTATATTTGGTCTTGGAGCTGGCAGAACAGAGAAGGATGAAGAAATTACAGGCTGCCAACCAACAAGCAGGTTATAAGATGTTACAGGTTTCATGAACGTGAAGGATCAGCACAGGGTACAGCATCCGACAGAACACTAAAGGACAATGTAGCCAAAGATTGTTCTGGACAAGATCATTATTGCATCTGAACGGAAGCATCCCTATAACTTCATAGAAAAGAGTTTGTGAGAAAATTGTAGAAATAGTTGAGAAGAATGCTAAAATTCAAGAAATATCAGTAGACCGCCTCTCATCTCCAAGCTGAAAGGTGTAGAAAATGATAGGCAGAAGACTTTTCCTCTGTGGACAAGAGATGCAGATCAAGTTATAAAAACCAAGAAGATATTAAATTTCTTCAGTCAATGGAAACTGACAGAGTTGCCTCTTTTAGTGTTCGTGATAAGCCACTGCCATCCCGGATCAAGAGCAAAGAATCGCGAGCAGTAAAACAAAGGAAATTCCAAGGGAAGGCTGAGAAAGAAAGACAAATAGCTGGTGAAACTGTTCAGCTGGCTGACAGTGAAAACGGTCAACATGAAAACGACAATTGTGAAGATTTGGTCACTCCTGGTCCAACACGGGGAAAAACACATCGAGTTGCTCATCCTGGAACAGCAGCCTTCATTCCACATGACATTCTGAAAAATCCAAAGTTGGTTTCATAAGCTACAAGAATGAAGTTATTATCAGCTTGAGTTTAACATTATTTCCCATTTTTTTCAGTTTCGATGAGGACCCAGTGTGAATCAAAACTGATTAAATTTTGACCAAATTATTTTTTCATGAGGTAGAACATTTTTATACCGTCGTAAGAATATAAAAACATTTTAAGGGTGGTCTGATGCACCCAAGTCACGCTGATTACATTTCAATCATGAATCAAATAGAGGAAGGTTTGACAGAAGAACCCATAAATATGACCATTTTCCCAACACGGATTCAAAAAGCTATGAAGATGCTCAAATGACCAGCAATTCATGGAAGGAAATGAATGCATAAAGAAAATTGGTCCACAAAAAATGACCAGCAGCAGTGGCCATGCAGGCAGAAAGAAAGTCCCTGCCTTGTTTTTTACGCAGTGCCCCCTGCTATTACGCTGGTAAATTGCATTGCACCACCCACCAAAGCAATGGAGAACTTCGAAAGGGTCATGCCCACGTCGACATGATTACATGGCCACGGAGTTAGAGTTGTAGAAGCATAAATCAGACTTTAGGGAGCTGACGATAAAGCATACTATGTTCATCATGAAGGACCATAAGCTACGACACCATAGCCATGTGGCACTCTTCTTTGGACATGATGCACCATGTAGGTAACTCAGTGTTGAGGATCCAAGCAACCATGCAGGACCCAAAATGGTTCTGTAGCGTGGTGGATGCTGAGAAGTACAGCACAAACAGAAAATGCCTGCCTGCTTCAAACAAACAGCATCAAAATCTACACAGAAAGTACTACAAATTCTCACAGTGCATATTATGTGTTTTTAGAAATGTCAGCAAATTCTGACATGTCACTTCTATTTAAGGAACTATAACTTGCAAACATAAGCACTGATTCTTTAAGGCCAAGAGACTGGTTGAAAACTTTGCAGTGTGTACTGTCAGAGTTGGAGGAGGTGATCAAAGCTGTGGCCTGTGGTAAGACATGACTGATGGCTTATTATACGGCACACCCTGCTGCTGCTCAGCTCTATTTCAGGAAAAAGAAATGAGAAAATGTGCAATGGGTGTGACTCAGAGCACAATGCAGTACATTCTTTTTAATCATTCTGTTTTTACCTTCGTGCACAAACTCAAGTCTTCAAAGTCGAGTGTTCTGCGGATTCTCGTAGGGAAGCTCAATTTGAGTGAAGAGTGCAAACAACACAGCGGAGCAGTAATTACAGTGTTGGGAGGAGAGACTCCAGTTCGCTCCACGGGCTCAGAGCTGTTAGGAGGCTGTTACTCGGTGCAGTTATGTGGTTTAGGGAGGGAGCTTTTGCACCCGTGTGTGCTGTAACTCTGTGGAGCACGGCATTAACTTATTAGGCAACCACATCAGGCTGAACAATAATGACGTGCTCACTTCTCCAGATTCAGAGTCAGGGTGGAGTTTTTCCTCGTCTCTCCTCATTTATATCATCTGGGGTACGTGGAGGTGAAACGTCTGGCTGCTGGCCAGTGGAGAGGACGATGCTTTTTCACAGCAGTGAAGTACGTGTTACAAACGAGTCATTAAAATTTCATACCCTGCGTGCCTCTTTGGGCAATACAAAGAAAGACGCAAGCACACGGACGTCTGAAAGAATTATTTGTTTTTTCTGGCTGACAGAGAGGGAAACCAGAGCGCCTGCTAGTTATCTCTGCTAACCCATCGCTGACAGCCGGGGATGAGGGATGATTCGAGGAATTTCTTTGTTTCATCTCTGGCAACCGACTGGTGATGATTCGTAACCAATTGTTCTATTTGGCAGCCAGTCAAGGGCGGCCAAAATACAGCCTGGTCTCCCCCTCAGCCAGCAGCAGGCTGAAACGGGAGAAGTAACTGAGGCAGTAAAAAATTCCTGAGCACATTATTTTCAATAATCTCCTGTGAGTGAGTGATGGCTGTAGGCAGAGGGAGTTGAGCTCCTCTCTGCGCTGTCAAACACAGAATGGCATCACCACCCTCCAGGTCCCACCACAGTTTTTCATCCAAGTGTGTGTGTGTGTGTGTGTGTGTGTGTGTTGGGGGGCTCCAAACATTCCAGTAGTCTCAGTGCAGGCCAGTATTAGTTTCTCTAAGCCATAATCTTCAAACATTCAAGTACTGAAGAAAAATTAGGTATCCACCCATTTTTAACACTGGATTCCAGGCTGTGTGGGAGTTTGATTTATCCCTCTGGGGTTTGGTGACACATACCTGGTGAAATATCCTGGAAGAGTGACTTCCATATTGTGTACTGTAATGGCCCCATGTACTTCGATGTTGGGAAATCTTCATACGTCAGATTGGTCTCATGGATCTTCCCTTTAATCCTGTGACAGGAATAAAAAAACAAAAACAAAACAAAAACAGATCAATAATGCTGTAAATTGAATTTTGTCTCCAAATAATAATAAAGATACCTCTCACACACCCTCACACCAATGATTCAAGGAATTAATCTGGTTTGTGTCTTTCAAACGTGCTATTATTAGTGCCCAGCAACAGACTAGGCATTTTATGAATCACAGAAACTCAGTAACCTATCATCTGTGTATTTCAGTGGGATTAGATCAAATACCATGACAATGTCAACCTTCACATGTCTCAGTAGGTGGCTTGTACATTTTGTCCACAGTTCAGGTACAGTTGTATGCAAAACGTTGGGCACCCCTGATAATTTTCATGGTTTTCCTTTATAAATCATTGGTTGTCTAGATCAGAAATTTCAGTTAAATTTATCAAATAGCAGACAAACACACTGATATGTGAGATGTGAAATGAAGTTTCTAGTATTTACAGAAAGTGTGCAATAATTCTTTAAACAAATTAGGCAGGTGCATAAATTTGAGCACGCCAACAGAAAAAAATACATCAATAGTTAGTAGATCCTCCTTTTCCAGAAATAACAGCCTCTAAATACTTCCTATTGCTTCCAATGAGAGTCTGGATTTTGGCTGAAGGTAGTTTGGATCATTCTTCTTTACAAAACATCTCAGGTTTGTTGGTTTCTGAGCATGGACAGCCCGCTTAAAATCACACCACAGATTTTCAATAATATTCAGGTCTGGGGACTGAGATGGCCATTCCAGAACGTTGTTCTTGGAATGCTGTGTTCTTTTTCAGCCATGCATACCGCCCCTTGTTATGTCCAAATAACTTAATTTTAGTTTCATCAGTCCACAGCACCTTATTCCAAAATGAAGCTGGTTTGCCCAAATGTGCTTTAGCATACCTCAAGCAACTGTGTGGCGTGTACGAACAAAAAGGCTTCCTCTGCATTACAGCATCATACAGCATCTTCTTGTGCAAAGTGCGCTGTATAGTTGAGGGATGCACAGAGACACTATCTGCAGCAAGATCATGTTGTAGGTCTTTGGAGCAGGTCTGTGGGTTGCCTATGACTGTTCTCACCATCCTTCATTTTAGCTAATCTGAGATTTTTCTTGGCCTGCCACTTTGGTCCTTAACTAGTACTGTGCCTGCGGTCTTCCATTTCCTCATTATGTTCCTCACAGTGGAAACTGACAGCTGATATCTCTGAGATAGCTTTTTGTATCCTTCCCCTAAACTATGATGTTGAACAATCTTTGTTTTCAGGTCATTTGAGAGTCGTTTAGAGGCTCCCATGTTGCCACTCCTTAGAAGAGATGCAAAGAGGAGAAACATTTGCAAATGGCCACCTTAATTACCCTTTCTCATGATTGGATTCACCTGTGTAAGGAGGTCAAGGGTCAATGAACTTACCAAACCAATTCTGTGTTCCAATAATTAGTGCTCAATGTATTCAAATCAATAAAATAACATGGGTGCCCAAATTTATACACCTGCCTAATTTTGTTTAAATAATTATTGCACACTTTCTGTAAATGCTAGAAACTTCATTTCACTTCTCAAATATCAGTGTGTTCATCTGCTATATGATATATTTAACTGAAATTTCTGATCCAGACAACCAGTGATTTATAAAGGAAAATCATGAAAATTATCAGCAGTGCCCAAACGTTTGCATACAAGTGCACATCTTGAGTGTCTATAAACAGTATGTTATAATAAAAAATAAAATAACGCAGAGCACTTCATATTCCGCACCATTACTGGAAGTTGTCTGTATTCACAGTATACAACAGAAGTGAGCACACCCATGTGCAATAATAATAATTTATATCACCTTTCAATGCATCATGTCTTGGTTGACAACCAGAACACTTCCTCTTATTAACAATAGTATATCACTGCAGGCCCCACAGGAGAAACTGAATGGAAAATAAAGTCAGCACCAATCTGCATAAACATTAACACTACACATCATTAGTTATTATTTTTACAGCAAGTTTTCTTGGGAAATGTCAGGGAACACATACAAAATAATTTACAACATGTGTTTGAATTCATTTAAAGTATTCATAATCAGTCAAAATTAGAAACAGTATGGTATTTCATGGTAATTTTGCTTAGAGTAGACAAACGAAGCAGACTGCTGACTGAAGCGTCCAAGAAAGTTGACAACTCTGAAAGAGTTACAAACTTCTGGAGATGTGACTGGAGAAACTGGACCGAGGGGAACGTTTGTCCACCACTTCACCAACAACAGCTTCATAGATTAATAATTTTATGAGAATTTCTTATGGGAGCTTCTGACTAGTGTGTCCCAATAATTATGGACCTTGGTATGATTTTAATTTCACTATTATTATTATGTCTGTTATATAACAAGACCTAAAAAAGAGAAAAAAGTAAAAACCGTGTCTAAAAGTACTTGTGTCATTTCCTGATTTAGAAGGGGAAATATATGATGAAGAAACAAGAGGATTCATAATTTCATATTTGGCAAATTTGATGAACGTGGAACAGAAATTACATTTTGCTCAGCACTGAAAAGGCATCTATCTGTACACATCCTTCCTCCATCTGTGTGAGCTGACAGAAATGCATAACGACTGTATCTGCTTGGCAGTTATAATCTACATCAGCTTTTCCACCTACAACACTCGCTACTTCATTAAAGAATAATGTGGACTGAAGACATACAGTACAGTGATGCTTAGTTTGTCAGTGTCATCTAGCGTCACTTATTAAACTTCTCAGAGATATTAAACATTTCAATTAAATCGCCTTCAATTCCATTTCCCAGATTAAAGATTACAGCTGGTTTATATTCGTCCTAAAACACCAGCTGTTCAGGAATTTGCCAGTACTGCTGCTGAAATCTATTTTCTCCAATAAAGTTCAGCAACTTTACTTTTTGCAGGAGCTGAGGACACGTGTTATATGAAGCATCCCCATTATAAAAGTTATTATGCAAATTTATTTATTTTAGTCAGACAATTCCACAAAACTTTGAAATGAATCCTTAAATGTTTTGTAAAACTGTAGATGGTATGGCTTGAAACAAGATTATCACCTCATTGATATTCAAATTTATGCTCAGAATGCCTCAAATATTTAATGACCTCATCTACCTTCACAAAGGACACTTATGGGTTGTTCCTGCCTCAAAATGAAGCTGAAGGTGGTAACCCGGCAAAATACTGGTGATGATGATGATGGTGGTGGTGGTGGTGGGGGGTGTCTTTGTTTATGGCACATGTACATACACATTTGCAGTTTTAGTCTTGCAGATTACTTAAGGAAGAAAAAAATGAGAAGTGATAAAGCATTTTATTTTCAAATTTCAAGTATCCTGTTCAACCATATCTATCTGTTCAACAGATACAGAAAAATCAACATCAATTAATTAATATCTAGCTATCTATAGGTCAATAATGACTAAAGTACAGGTGAACCCCATTAACTCACATATGCGTAACTCGCGTATCGGCTTTACTTGTGGCCAAGTTGTGGACCCCAAAAATTCAGACTACTGTATAAAAGTAAATTTTGACTGTTTTTGGGAGGGATGGGCATGAGTATAAATTTGTGCATGCGAGGGGCAGGTGCATGTATAAATTCCAGCCCAATCTGAACCGGCGAGAAGGATCTTAAGAGGAAGGTCACCCAGATTTGTAAATGGAAAAACTTCAATCATCCAGAACTGTCCACACTGACGAAAGCCTGATCGCTGAAGTGCAGTAGCCTGAGGAGGAAGAAGATCCCAAACCCACTCCAGATGAAGAAATCATCACCATCTAGGAAAGAATAATGCTTCAAATGGTTGAAACTATTGCAATATGGCAAGGTAAGCCGATTAAGTTTTTTTGTTCAACTTCATTAACTCGCGGTTGCAGATAACTCGTGGTCTGATTTTGTGGACCCCAACTTGCACGAGTTAATGGGGTTCACCTGTATTATTTCCTGGAGAAGCTGAAAGAAATTACTTTTAATTATAATATTACAAATTATAAGGCTGTACACAGATGCCCTGATGAAGGTCTTCGGACAGAAAGCTTGGTTTTAAAAAGACATATTAAAGATTTACTTGGAGTTAAGTGTGCAGAATATCCTTATTATTTAATCACATTATAACATTACTGTATTGTGCTACAAATTATTTGACCAGTAAATGTCAGTATGATGATGAGCTGCTGTGGTGACCCCTAATGGAGCAACCAGAAGAACAAGGCATTCGTATGATAGTATCGAAGCTTTTAGCAAAGAGCTTCCTTTCTACACCAAACGACACTTAAACGAAACATAGTTCAGTTTTGTCATATCAAATACTGCTCTGACTTTTTTGATTTGGCCAGCTTTCACTTTTATTTCCAACAAAAACATTGCATTGTGGATAGCTGTCCCTGCCTCCACGATATGTGCTAGCAAGGTGATATGAAGCACTACGTCATGACTGGCTCACCAAATACATGCTTCAAACATTGTTTGAAGAAGATAAAAGATGGTATTCATGCCAAGAGATGTATATTGACTTTGTTGATAATCTGCACATATGTCTGGAGAGAATCTGTTTCCCAAGGCGCTACAGGTATGTAAAATCCATGTCCCTTTTAATATTCGTTGTTTGTTTCTTCCTATGGAGGGACGGTATTAACTGAATCCTGTGATGCTCTGTCAGATGCACAAGAACATGTACTATTTCATAGAGAAAACTTACCAAGGTGAATTGACAAATGTGTTTCTATTTGTGTCTGCACACACAGACAGATGCAAACACTTGCAGGCATAACAACATACTCCAGGCGATACATAAAAATTGGTGGACATCAAATCAGAAACTACCAAATACCAAGTAATGCCTCAGATTTGCTTATCTTTCTGGATTTGTTTAATATTTAGAAACGTTCTAACTTTTACAGTTGACTGCTTTTCTTGCTTTATCAAATGGCACCAATAAGGCTGTTTTATCTTGCTCCCTTTTAAAAAACGCTTTCTTGTTGGACCAACTTGTTACTAGAAGCTTGGGGCAGGTTGAGCACCTTTCAGACGTGATGGCCACTCCCTCTAGGAAGTCATGCCGTCCCGTCTCATTGAGGCGGTCTTGCAGGATTTGGATGCCTTCTTTGACATCGCGCAGCTGCTGGCTGTACCGCTGTATCTTGTGCTCGATGTCGGCCAGCTTGCGGGCCGTGTCCATCTCCAACTCTTCCAGCATGGTCTTCTGACGCTCACGGAGGAAGCGATGAAGACGCTCGAATGCATCACCAATTGTTGCACGCAGACTCTTTGCTGAGGACTGGAAGACAAGAAATAGACGGTTTTCTACTACTACTAAAAAACACAATCATGAAAGTGCATCAAATAGCAGAAACACTGAACAGACTTTTGCAATGCAGCTAGCTCTTTTTTTTTTTTTTTTTTTTTTGAGTGCTTACGTCACAACAGCCTGATTCTTAAATAGACGTGGGTCAGTAACCTAACAGCTTAAAAACTGCTCTAAATTGTGTTAATATTACATTAACATTCATTCACTGATTTAACTTGCACGTATATTGATTTTTAAGTGGTGCTGTGGGCACAGTGTGTGTACAACGACTGTGGTAACAAAGTGACTGCTGTTCTCTTATAGGGAAGTGCAGACTGTAACAGACACAGCTGCAAATAATGACCATGAACGGGTTGGGGAGGACATCCTGCACATCGAGTCGAGTGATTACAGCAGAGATTCGGTAAAGGTGATTCTATTATGGAGAGAGCAGAGCAGTTTTCAATGGACAGATGAGTGAGAGCTTCACAAAGAAGGAACACTTCAGGAGACTGAAAAGAAGAAGATGGATGTCAAAGAGACAAAATTATGTGAGACAGACAAAAAGGGAAAACAGACAAAAAAAAAACAAAAAACAGGACAAATAAAACAAGGGCAATTTCTGATGTATGCTAATCCGGTGTCGTCGACAGAACGGTCCCTCCTAAAAATCGGTTTGCCCTGCCTTCACTGCACGTGTCATTTGTGAGTGTCAGCAGCAATCACCTCGTTTCTGCTTAAAACTGCACTCCAGTCATCATCTATCTCAGCGACAGATACCTGAAGCTTTTGTACAACAATCATTTCCACATAAATTCAGCATTATTTCATAATAAAAGACGGGGGACCTATGTCATTTCAGAGTGTAAGTAATGACTAGGGTTGGGTATCGAGAACCGGTTCTTTTCGGGTATCATTAAGAAATGATTCGATCCATCGACATCAATAGCCTTTCTGCTTAACGATTCCCTTATTGGTCCTTCAGAGCGGCCATTGTTTTTGGGGGTGTTTGTCGGGAAAATTATCATTTCTCTACGTTGATTACAGAACCCCTGCAGGCTCTGTAATCAACCGTTTCTGCAGTGCAGCTCTTCTTTGAAGCAATGAAGCATTGATCCACTCACTGCTTCATTGGTTCTTTGTTTTATTTTGCTTTATCTTAATTTTTCCCCGCTAAAACCCTAAAGAGTATATGTCTGTGAGTAATATTTACCTTTTTTAGTTAAACCGGCCTGTTATGGTCTTCTGAAACAGTTGACAGATGTATTTTATAACTTAAAAACTGGGCCGATGCTAACGCGTTAGCATGTCTATGGTGTTTTCAATGTTAAAGTTAGCATTAAAAGTTCGCATCTCAGCACGTTTGTGTGCATTTGTTTTCTGTATAAGTTTGTTGTTGTAAAAGAGTCAAATGTATTACAAATTGTAATATTTTTTAAATTTATTTTTGTTTATATATTAATAGTAATAGCAACAACAACAATCAAGTCTCAAGTCAACTTTATTGTAATTTCTACAATACATCACAGACATATTGAGAACTGAAATACTTGATCTCTGAACTCCCTGACCTCACAAAAGAAGATATTTAAGAATATAATAACAAAGTATAAATATCAAGTGTAGAGATCTAAGAGCTGTAAAAAGACAAAAGGTTGTAATAGTGTAATTGTAACAAAATTATACAAAAGGTAAATGTAAACAAACAAATACTTGTAGTGCAAAATGACAGGACAACATTCAGCAATAATGGATATGTGCAAATTCCATGACCAGAGCAAGAATATATACAGTTGTTGATCATTGTACAGAGAGTATTATACGTATAAAGTACAATATCTTCACAGCAGCTTAGGTTAGGGAAGTTAGGGAATTGACGGGAGTGGAAAGTGAAACGGTCCAGTTTGTGTTTATGTGTGAGTGGAGGGCAACAGGGGGAAAGGGGGCAAAGCAGGGAGGGAGTTGAGTGTCCTGACAGCCTGATGGAAAAAGCTGTCTCTCAGCCGGCTGGTCTTGGCCTGGAGACTGCGCAGTCTCCTCCCCGATGGCAGCAGGCTGAAGAGACTACGTAATGGATGAGTGGGGTCACTTACGATCCTAGTGGCTTTCCGGATGACGCGGGTGTTGTACAGTTCTTGGAGGGGTGGGAGGGAGGTGCCCGTGATCTTCTCCGCTGCTCTCACGATGCGTTGAAGGGACCTACGGCAAGTCGCTGTGCAGGCGCCGTACCACACCGTGATGCAGCATGACAGGACACTCTCGATCGTACCCCTGTAGAACATGCACATGATGTGTGGTGTTGCTCCGACTTTTCGAAGTTTGCGGAGAAAGTAGAGGCGTTGATGAGCCCTCTTGGCCAGTGATGCGGTGTTAGTGGTCCAGGAGAGATCCTCCGACACATGCACACCCAGGAACTTGGTGCTGCTCACTCTCTCCACAGCAGCACCATCAATGGTCAGAGGGGAGTGCTGGGTGTGCACTCTCCTGAAATCCACAACAATCTCCTTCGTCTTCTCCACATTCAAAAGGAGACCGTTGTTCTCACACCACATGGTCAGCCGGCTGATCTCGCTCCTGTAGTGGGTCTCGTCGTTGTTCCTGATGAGACCCACCACGGTTGTGTCATCCGCAAACTTGACGATGAGATTTGAGCTGAAGTGGTGTGCAGTCGTGGGTCAGCAGTGTGAAAAGGAGGGGGCTCAACACACATCCCTGAGGGGCCCCCGTGTTCAGAGTGATGGTGTGGGATGTGTTGCTGCCGACCCGCACTGCCTGAGGTCTCCCGGTCAAGAAGTCCAACAGCCAGTTGCACAGTGAGGTGTTCAGACCCAGTTTGTCGAGTTTGATGACCAGCTGCTGAGGGATGATGGTGTTGAATGCTGAACTGAAATCAATGAACAGCATCCTAACATAAGAGTCTTTATTGTCCAAGTGTGTGAGGACTGGATGGAGGACAGCACTGATGGCATCCTCTGTTGAACGGTTGGACCGGTATGCAAACTGGAAAGGGTCTAGGGAGGGGGGGAGTGCAGACTTGATGTGTTTCATGACTAACCGTTCGAAGCACTTCATGATGATAGGGGTGAGTGCGACAGGACGGTAGTCGTTGAGGCTGGATGGTGTGGACTTCTTCGGCACCGGAATGATGGTGGTGGCCTTGAGGCACGTGGGAACGACCGACTGGCGCAACGAGGTGTTGAAGATGTCCAAGAAGACATCTGCAAGTTCCCCCGCGCAATCCCTCAGTACGCGGCTAGCAATGTTGTCAGGACCAGATGCTTTCCGGGCATTGATCCTGCTGAATGTTCTCCTCACACTGTCTGCAGTCAGTGTGATCACCTGGTCACCCAGAGGGGGGGGGGGGGGGGGGGGGGGGGGGGGGGGGACTTGTGCTCCGGTGTGGTGTTAAGGGCCTCAAAGCGGGCGAAGAAGTTATTAAGGTCATTCAGCAGGGAGGTGGAATCGCCGCAGGTCTGTGGCAGTGGCTTGCAGTCGGTCAAAGACTGCAGTCCTTGCCACATGCTGCGTGCGTCCCTGCTGTCGCTGAAGCGGTGGGCTCTTCTCCTGAAGTACTCCTTCTTCGCCATCCTGATGCCGCGTGACAGGTTGGCTCTAGCTGTCCTCAGGCCAACTTGATCTCTCGCTTTGAAGGCCGCATTCCGAGCCTTCAAAAGCCTGTAGACTTCACCTGTCAACCACGGCTTCTGGTTGGCTCGGATGGTGATGGTCTTTAAGACTGTTACATCGTCCACACATTTGGAGATGTACGCTGTAACCGAGTCTGTGTACTCCTGGAGGTCAATGGTGGTGGAGTTGTGTAAGGCAGCTTGCTTGAACACCACCCAGTCTGTGGTGTTGAAGCAATCCTGGAGTGCCTCTACAGCTCCCTCTGGCCACACTCTGACCTGCTTCCGAATTGGTTTAACTACTTTCACCCGTGGTCTGTAAGCAGGCAGCAGCATGATGGTGATGTGGTCAGAGGCGCCAAGGTGGGGAAGGGGGAAAGCTTTGTAGGCTCCTCGCTGGAAGGTGTAAACATGGTCCAGAGTGTTGTTGCCCCGAGTTGGAAAGTCTATGTGTTGTTGTAGTTTGGGAAACACTGTCTTAGGGTTAGCCTGAGATAGTAATAATAACTAATAATGCTACAATTTTAGAGAAAGAGACCAAAAGAACCTGATTAAAAACACAACAGAAAAGATAAAACCAACTAACAATAAAAATAAATAAATACATATAGAAATAAATGTGTTTCCTGTGAACACCTAGTGACTCTTACACCTCCACTTCACCCCTGTTTTACACTCAACAAAAGCATAAACACAACACTTTTAGTTTTGCTCCCATTTTGTATGAGATGAACTCAAAGATCTAAAACTTTTTCCACATACACAGTATCACCATTTCCCTCAAATATTGTTCACAAACCAGTCTAAATCTGTGATAGTGAGCACTTCTCCTTTGCTGAGATAATCCATCCCACCTCACAGGTGTGCCAAGATGCTGATTAGACACCATGATTAGTGCACAGGTGTGCCTTAGACTGTCCACAATAAAAGGCCACTCTGAAAGGTGCAGTTTTGTTTTATGGGGGGTACCAGTCAGTATATAGTGTGACCACCATTTGCCTCATGCAGTGCAACACATCTCCTTCGCATAGAGTTGATCAGGTTGTCAATTCTGGCCTGTGGAATGTTGGTCCACTCCTCTTCAATGGCTGTGCGAAGTTGCTGGATATTGGCAGGAACTGGTACACGCTGTCGTATACGCCGGTCCAGAGCATTCCAAACATGCTCAATGGGTGACATATCCAGTGAGTATGCCGGCCATGCAAGAACTGGGACATTTTCAGCTTCCAAGAATTGTGTACAGATCCTTGCAACATGGGGCCGTGCATTATCCTGCTGCAACATGAGGTGATGTTCTTGGATGTATGGCACAACAATGGGCCTCAGGATCTCGTCACGGTATCTCTGTGCATTCAAAATGCCATCAATAAAATGCACCTGTGTTCTTCGTCCATAACAGACGCCTGCCCATACCATAACCCCACCGCCACCATGGGCCACTCGATCGACAACATTGACATCAGAAAACCGCTCACCCACACGACGCCACACACGCTGTCTGCCATCTGCCCTGGACAGTGTGAACCGGGATTCATCCGTGAAAAGAACACCTCTCCAACGTGCCAAATGCCAGCGAATGTGAGCATCTGCCCACTCAACTCGGTTACGACGACGAACTGGAGTCAGGTCGAGACCCCGATGAGGACGATGAGCATGCAGATGAGCTTCCCTGAGACGGTTTCTGACAGTTTGTGCAGAAATTCTTTGGTTATGCAAACCGATTGTTTCAGCAGCTGTCCGAGTGGCTGGTCTCAGACGATCTTGGAGGTGAACATGCTGGATGTGGAGGTCCTGGGCTGGTGTGGTTACACGTGGTCTGCGGTTGTGAGGCTGGTTGGATGTACTGCCAAATTCTCTGAAACGCCTTTGGAGACGGCTTATGGTAGAGAAATGAGCATTCAATACACGAGCAACAGTTCTGGTTGACATTCCTGCTGTCAGCATGCCAATTGCATGCTCCCTCAAATCTTGCGACATTTGTGGCATTGTGCCGTGTGATCAAACTGCACCTTTCAGAGTGGCCTTTTACTGTGGACAGTCTAAGGCACACCTGTTCACTAATCATGGTGTCTAATCAGCATGTTGATATGGCACACCTGTGAGGTGGGATGGATTATCTCAGCAAAGGAGAAGTGCTCACTATCACAGATTTAGACTGGTTTGTGAACAATATTTGAGGGAAATGGTGATATTGTGTATGTAGAAAAAGTTTTAGATCTTTGAGTTCATCTCATACAAAATGGGAGCAAAACCAAAAGTGTTGCGTTTATATTTTTGTTGAGTGTATTTAAATGGTAAACGGTAAATGGACTGCATTTATATAGCACTTTTCCATCTGCATCAGACACTCAAAGCGCTTTACAATTATGCCTCACATTCACCCCGATGTCAGGGTGCTGCCATACAAGGCGCTCACTACAGACCGGGAGCAATAGGGGATTAAAGGCCTTGCCCAAGGGCCCTTAGTAATTTTCCAGTCAGGTGGGGATTTGAAACCATGATCTTCTGGACTCAAGCCCAACACCTTAACCACTAGACCATCACCTCCCCTCCTTTAAGTTTAATGACAATTTGTTTCGGTCAAACCATATTTTCAATTTGTTAATTTCTTCAGTGATTTCCTCAAGAACTATCTGCTCTGCCAAGCTAGAAAATTGCTGCATCCTAGTAAGAGCAGAATACTACTGGAATGAATTTGAGTAAGGAAAGTTGGGTTTTTTCTCACTAAAATGGATGCTGCACTCACTGCAGTTTATTGTCTGGAATAGTCCCAGATTGCATTTCAGAGCTTCGGGAATTCAAAACTTTTCGTGTGGGTGGTGTTGTGGCGTACTTTTGGGTTACAGCTCTTTTTGTTTTTCACCACTTTCATCCCTGAATATGTCAATCGTGAGTCAGTTTTGTGCAAATTAAAGTTACTAACTGGGACTCCTGTCTTGTTACGAGAAAGAAATGAGAGTAGTTCTCCGTTCTGTTCACATAGCTCCAAATGCTGTGCGGCTCTCTGCCGAGTCAAGTTAGAACGATAGAGTCCAGTCAGAATTAATAAATTCAAAGCAAAACGGTGTTTATATCAAATGACACCTCTTTCCAAATGTTGTAATACAAACAAACTACAATCAATCAAAACATTTTTTTCCTCCCAAAATGAGACGTCCTGCACTGACGTACAGCAGACGGCTGAGCTCAGCTCAGAGGTACGGAGTGACATTCATGCCAAAATGTCTGAAAGGAAATGCTTTTGACAAAAACTACAGATTTTGTTTATTTTTATTTGTGTCAAGAGATCAAGGATCCAGTGACCAGTTTCTTTAAGACTCAATAAAATGTTGTTGATATAGAAAACCTGTAAAGCCTACTTTTAGTACACAGAAAATTCACAAGAGGTATTGATAAGGGAATCGATAAGGAATTGGATCGAGAAGCAGAATCGATAATGGCCTAAATATCGATAAAATCTCATCAATACCCATCCCTAGTAACGACTTACTGATTATCACCTCCTTTCTGTCTAAAACTGACTTTAGAATGATTTAAGAGGTTTTACTTTGTCAACTGATGGTTAATAATCACATTATTCCCTTTGATCATTTTGGGTGTAGAGAGTAAGACTCACGAGTCAGTCTCAGTCGCATGCGTAGTGAAGGCAGGACGGACTGATTTTTAGGGAGGCCTTTTGGTTAGCAACACTGGATCACTTCCAAAATTGAATGGGTTCTTCCATGGCCTAATATGTATCTGTGGTGAAAATTTCGTCAAAATCTGTGCAGTAGTTTTGACGTAATCCTGCCTACAGACAGACAGATAAGTAAGTAAGTAAGTAAATAAATAAATAAATAAACAGATGATTTTATTACGTCCTTGGTGGAGGTGATGACAAAAAAGTGGTGGTGGTGATGAGCAGGAGTCACACAACTGAAATCATCTAAAGAATGAAGTTCATTCAGATATTTACTTAAAACTTTCCTCATTTGCCCTTTAAAGCATTCGGAAATGAGTGTTTGTATATGGATTTGAGTAATTCAGAAGACAAGATAATGTTTACTGAATTCAATCTCAGTCTACCGTGAATCATTTCTAAACTTGGATTTTCAATCAGTGCTCTTTGATCTTTCTAGGATGAGCCGGATTTAGGAACTTTGATCTGAGGGTTAATTACACCGGCTTAAAAATCCAATCTGCTGCAAACAGGAGGTCTGTTGTCAGAGTCCGGGGGCAGACAATCTCCCTCTGCGAGAACCTATTAGGGTGACTATTCTTCTGCAAGCAGGAGAGCTGTGTCAGAAAGGTGGCTTGCATCCCAGTCCTCCCACATAGTTAGGGGCTGAAAACTGATGGCGTGGAGGAAGACGAGGAGGAGGAGGAGGAGGAGGACTGCAGCAGCCCGGCTATCAGTCTCCCAGATGCAGTTTGGCCTGGCACGCTGTGACGGTGCTGAAAGGGTGTCAATAGCACTTGCACAAAGTAAGCGACCCACCTTTCAGGGAACAGTAAGAATATCAATCGAGTCCCCTGTGGGCATATGAACAGGGTGCAATGTCTGTCTGTCAGACAGAGATCCTCTCAGACATACACACATACGAGCCAAGCATTCATGCAATGCAGGTGCATTTGGATAAAATCAGAGTCAGGCTGCTGCAATGCTTCACCTTCTCAACTCTTCTTCATCAATCATCCCAATATGAAGAAATATAGATACGGCAAAGTTGAACACAGAAGGAAAAAAAAAAAAAATGAAGTTAGAGAACATATCAAGGAGGGAAAAATACAACCCCAATTCCAATGAAGTTGGGACATTGTGTAAAATGTAAATAAAAACAGAATACAATGATTTGCAAATCCTCTTCAACCTATATTCAACTGAATACACCACAAAGACAAGATATTTCATGTTCAAACTGATAGACTTTATTGTTTTTGTGCAAATATTTGCTCATTTTGAAATGAATGCCTGCAACACGTTTCAAAAAAGCTGGGACAGTGGTATGTTTACCACTATGTTACATCACCTTTCCTTCTAACAGCACTCAATAAGCATTTGGGAACTGAGGACACTAATTGTTGAAGCTTTGTAGGTGGAATTCTTTCCCATTCTTGCTTGATGTACGACTTCAGTTGTTCAACAGTCCGGGGTCTCCATTGTCGTATTTTGCACTTCATAATGCGCCACACATTTTCAATGGGCGACAGGTCTGGACTGCAGGCAGGCCAGTCTAGTACCCGCACTCTCTTACTACGAAGCCACGCTGTTGTTACACGTGCAGAATGTGGCTTGGCATTGTCTTGCTGAAATGAGCAGGGACGTCCCTGCAAAAGAAGCTGCTTGGATGGCAGCATGTGTTGCTCCAAAACCTGGATGTACTTTTCAGCATTGATGGTGCCATCACAGATGTGTAAGTTGCCCATGCCATGGGCACTAATACACCCCCATACCATCACAGATGCTGGCTTTTGAACTTTGTGCTGGTAACAATCTGGATGGTCTTTTTCCTCTTTTGCCTGAAGGACACAATGTCCATGATTTCCAAAAACAATTTGAAATGTGGACTCATCAGATCACATGACACTTTTCCACTTTGTGTCTGTCCATTTCAAATGAGCTCGGGCCCAGAGAAGGTGGCGGCATTTCTGGATGGTACAGTTTTATCTTGCACTTGTAGATGTAGCGACGAACTGTGTTAACTGACAATGGTCTTCTGAAGTGTTCCTGAGCCCACACGGTAAGATCCTTTACACAATGATGTCAGTTTTTAATGCAGTGTCGCCTGAGGGATCAAAGGTCACTCGCATTCACTGTTGGTTTTTGGCCTTGTTGCTTACGTGTAGAAAGTTCTCCAGATTCTCTGAATCTTCTGATTATATTATGGACTGTAGATGATAGAATGCCTAAATTCCTTGCAACTGAACATTGAGGAACATTGTTCTTAAACTGTTGGACTATTTTTTTCATGCAGTTGTTCACAAAGTGGTAATCCTCGCCCCATCTTTGCTTGTGAACGACTGAGCCGTTTGGGGATGCTCCTTTTATACCCAATCATGACACTCAACTGTTTCCAAACAGGTGTTCTTTGAGCCTTCATCAACTTTGCCAGTCTTTTGTTGCCCCGTCCCAACTTTTCTGAAATGTGTTGCAGGCATCCATTTCAAAATGAGCAAATATTTGCACAAAAACAATAAAGTTTATCAGTTTGAACATTAAATATCTTGTCTTTGTGGTGTATTCAATTGAATATAGGTTGAAGGGGACTTGCAAATCATGTTCTGTTTTTATTTACATTTTACACAACGTCCCAACTTCATTGGAATTGGGGTTGTATCTTCAGGCAAAAGCAAAATAGGAAACACCGCCAATTTGGAAGCACAGAAACATTTCACTGTCACATACCTAAATGCATCAGAGATGTTGTCCTGTTTCCGGTGGTGCAATCTGGGCAAATGGAGGTTAAATCTAATGAGATCAGCCTGATGAGGAGCAGGGGAGGCTGCATGGCCTTCGTAGCACTGAGTTTATCATGGACAGGCCTGGCTCTCCCTCTGTGGGAGCTGCCAGTGAAAGATCCCACCGTGCAGAACTTGGACGGAATGACAAGCAATGCAGTGACATTGGACAGCAGGTACGACAACGGGAGGAAGAGAAACGCGCTACCAAATAACAATGCTGACGGCTGCTGCATGTTTGCTCCTATTTCTGGTCAATCCAGTTTGTGTCACTACTACAGGTGACAGAATAGACACGATGAGGACATTGTGACTGACTGAGTTTGTGGTGATTAAAATAAATAGAAGAATTTCACTGTCAGTCTAAATCCCTGGGGTAGGAGGATGTGTGTACTCAATAACTGAAAGGCAGCTCCTCAACACACCTGCAGTGTTGACTACTCTCAGCTATATTTTGCATGAACCGCTTTATTGAGTAATGTGAGCACAGCTGACACATTCTGCGTGACTTTCAAATGCTACTTTTTGAATAAAATAAAAATGATGAAAGTGTTGCAAATGCGACCAGAGTGATCTTTGAGACACAGTAGCAATATCTGAGTTTTAAATATACCTTAGTCTCTGTGAGCTGCCTCTGCAGGAGCTGCAGGGCCTCGGTGTGACCCTTCTCACTGTCCTGCAGGGTGGCCAGCTGCTCCTTCATCTCCCTCTGCAACACAACAAACAACAGGCTGGATATGAGTGACTGACTCAAACCTCAACATAATACTACACATTACATGTAATTACAATGAAGGCATTCTTCAGAGGTATATTACAAATGCTTTTTTTTAGCCTCTAAGTTGACTTGCCAACGTCTGTGTTTGACTGGCAGCCAAAACAGCAGAGGCACAGAGCAAAGCAAACACATTTCAGGTACATATTTAAGCTGTAGGGAATGCTACAAGGTAATCAGATTATTGGCCTGCTATAGTTATGGGGACCTGATGCAGAGATGGAAGTAGTGGTCATTTTTATAAAGTGCATGTGTGGAAAGAATGCTATAATCATGTATCCTTCTACTCCACTGCAATTAATAATTCACTTCCAATTTTGCTTTTTCCTCATTCTAAAATGCTACGTAATATGTAGTGATGTGTCAGGAAAACAAACAAAAATGAAGCCTTTCTCATTAATTCTTCATCTGCTTTTCTCCCAAAGGAAATGGTAAATGGACTGCATTTATATAGTGCATTTCCATCTGCATCAGATGCTCAAAGCGCTTTACAAATAAAGCCTCACATTCACCCTGATGTGAGGGTGCTGCCATATAAAGGGGTTCACTACACACCGGGAGCAACTAGGGGATTAAATACCTTGCCCAAGGGCCCTTAGTGATTTTCCAGTCAGGCTGGGATTTGAACTGAGGATCTTCTGGTCTCAAGACCAACGCTTAACCACTAGACCATCACCTCCCCTAATGACTTCATTTTAAAATTTTTATAAATAGCATCTGTCATTCACTTAAAGCTGTACACCTCAATTTCATTAATGAATGGGTTAGGGATGGTCAAGAAAGTCCAACACCATAAACGGTTTTGGACTTGGTTTAAAGATTTAATTAGATTGGATCATTTCTGTTCAGATAGCAGCATAAGAAGTGTCATATGAAAACATTTGATCCAGGACCCAAGGCGGTTCTGTAGTGTGGTGGATGTGGTGATGTGGCACCAGTGTATGTTCCCAGAGATGACCTGACGATTAATTTATTATTAACTGACTCAAATTGTTAATCGATTAAGTCATTTAACCAAATGTGAATATGTTCTGATTCTTTTTTTTTTTTTTAACTCCTCTCTGGCAGTACACTGATTATCTTTGTGCTGTGGACAAAACATGACATTTGAATCTTGGGCTCTGGAAAACACTGATCAACATTTTTCACCATTTTTTGATATTTTATGCATGCAATCATTTAATCGAGAGAATAATCTGATCGGTAAACCAATTATAACAAAAGACCCATCAGGAGATCACACATCCCCCCCCCATTCCCCACAGTAATACAAAGTGTCGGTGGATCACCCAAGTACAATATTATTCTAAATATGAATGAAACTGGCCAACTGGTTGTTGAGATATTGCACTAATAAGGGTGGCAATGACAATCTTGAATATCTCACTGTGACCTTGGTGTCAACACCAAGTACACCCTTATGCTAAATATGAATGAAGCTGGTGGAATGGTTTTTGAGCTATTGCGCCAAAAACAAAAACAGACAGACAGACTGACGGACGGACGGACAGATTGATGGACAGACATACTGACTGCTACATCCCCCGGGGGGGGGGGGGGGGGGGGGAGAGAGACAACTTATTTGCAGCCCAACTGACTGATAAATAGATGTTTTTGAAGAAAAAAAATATTTTGGATAGCAATTTTGTTTAATAAAAAAAAACAAAAAAACAACCTCCTCTGGTAATGTTTGTAACCTTAAGGTTGTTTTTAGGGATTTGAAATGCTTTAATTCTTTTTTTTTTTTTTTTTTTTTAACTTGACCACATCTATCATTTTTTTTGTGAGCAAATATCATGTTTAGGCAAAGTACAGATATACCATAACCACTAACAAAACATCAATTAGGCTACTGTAAAGGTGCAAACAAGAGTAATGTCCAAACAGGACACATGGCAGCTTATCGCACTCTTATCACAGCCGCATAACCTGAAAACTCAGACTTGTTGCAAAACTTTCTATACAACCACTATATTTTCTAAATATAAGCTTACAGACAAGACTTTAAACAACTAGTGCATTTGAAATATGCATCAAACAGTGCAGAAAAAAGTCACTGTCAAATTTTGTGTTACAGCTATTGTTTTTCCCTGCTCTTCCAGGGAACTGATGGTGATTATACACATATCTATGACACAAATGTCTAAAAATAAACAGCAGTGTCCACTGATGCTGGGGGCATGTTTGGCCCATGTCCATCAGGTCCTTTGAGTGATAAGAAAAAAGCAAACTGGTAATAATATTACTTGTTTCTCGCTTTCCCACATGCAACACAAGCCATGGACCAGTTGTTAATAATGGTGAGACATGAGATAGGAAGCCAAAGTGGGCTGTGATGTTGTGGCAGTTGTGGAATTAATTTCTCCACCTATGCAAAACAGATGAATTGCATTTGCATGACTGACAAATGCAAAAGCAGGGGGTGTGACATATAATCCTAAAAACACTAAATGCAAATTCCTATATAGACATAGTTCTGACATCCCCAACACACACACACACACACACACACACACACACACACACACACACACACACACACACACACACACACACACACACACACACACACACACACACACACACACACACACACACACACACCCCTCAAAGAAGATACCTGAAATTTAAATCTGGAAAAAAATAAAATAAAATTGCAATTATTTGTCATACAGAAAAATTTTTATTGCAACTGCAAGTAGCAGAATAAAAAATACTGCAGATTACATGAAAAACATGTCTACAGTAGACAAATATTTGCAAATCTAATTTGTATTCTTTGAAATTCTGTTCTTTACACAACTTCTCTCTTTGCTTGGGAAAGAAGGTAAGAACGATTAAAAGCCAGGCACAAAACAAGTACAGCAAGCAGAAAATGAGCTCAGAAATACAAAATGAAAATCTCTGGAGATGTTTGGTGGTGTCAGTGAAAACTGGGTCTGACAGTCAGGCACACATTGGCAGATCCTGCACCGCTCAGCCTCCTCCAAGCTTCCCCAAGGCAGGAGAGAGGCCCTGCAGGAGCTGGCTGGAACGGCGCCTGTCACAAATGGTGCCGAGTCTCACGCTGGTCCCATGTGCCAACAACACAGGTGCACTGAGCTTTAAGTTTAGGAACAGCAGCAGTTCAGAGTTTCCTTTTAGCAAAACAAAGGCAGGTATAGTTTAAGGTGCAGATCTGGACTTTAGAAAGCACAGAGCCGTGTTATACCATATTGGCGCTCTGCACGAAATTCTGCATGAACTGTGCCAAATATTATGTTTGTCGGGCTACCCATTTCAATAAAATGTCCGGTTTCCCCACAAATAAAAAGTAAATCACCTGTCTTTTTTAACCTATCCTGCTTGTCAGCTGATGGTGCAGCAAAAAAAAAAAAAAAAGAAAGAAAAAAAAAGGAATAAAAAAAGTGACGTGGTTTTCAATATTAGCGACACAGACAATAAATTTCTTCACTGATACATTTTGCAAAGCATTTATATTAAAACAGAAAACTCTGGCTCTCATGAAAGCTTAAAAAAGTTCCCACGTGTTTAAATCCAGGCAACTGTTGTAGTTATCCGTTTGTTGCTGTCTGCACAAAGCTAGCCATATTGCTACAGAACACTCCAGGTTTCTTGCACAACAGTCTTTCACAATAAGAGCACAGGACAAAGGGATGATGAGAGAAACATTGTGAAAACTCATTGTTGCTTTTTTACAATATGCTGGGGGTCACGGAATTAAATTACTTTAGGTGGGAATTCAGTAAACTTTAATAAAAAAACAACTTAATTTGGGGTGGGCATATAATGAACTTTAAAAAAGGGGGTAGCATGAGGCCATTATTGTAGCAAAAGTATTTGCAAACGTGTATTTCGATCCACAAATGTGTAACCACATCCACAAATGTGTAAAAAAAAAAAAAAGATGTCTGTAATTAGATCCACAAATGTGTAACCAGATCCAAAAACGTGTATTTCAATCCACAAATGTGTAACCAGATCCAAAAGTGTATTTCGATCCACAAATGTGTAACCAGATCCACAAACGTGTAAAAAAATCTGTGTCTCTGTAATTAGATCCACAAATGTGCAACCAGATCCACAAATGTGTAAAAAAATATATAAATAAATAAATAATCTGTGTGTCTGTAATTAGATCCACAAATGTGTAAATAAAAAAAAAAAATACACGCGTGTGTACCCGTGTGTCTGTGAAAAACGGGCCACTCGATTGGATGTGTTCTTACACGTGACTGTTGCTACAGTTCTGCGCGATCTGTAAATGCGTGCAGGGATTTGTACTTGTGTGGAGACTAACCACCAGGGGGGTGCAAGCACAAATGATATTAGTCACCGCTACCGTTTTAAGTTTTAAGCCTGACAGGGCCCTTGAAGAACGTCTTTAAGGGTGTGTTTCACCTCTGACTTAAAGGTGTCCAGAAAAGTCAGAGAGAATAAAGTCTCAAAGCAACAGTTTTTATTTTGCTGCTCAGAGTCCCCGTAAAATAGAAAACATCAGGACTGCTTCACATACACAAAGGACAACAATCATTTTTATACAATCTTGGGTGACTGTCTCCACCCAAAGTTGGTGGCTGTTCCAAAATTACACCAATAAAAACCAGATGTCAATTTTTTCCAGTGATATGCAGGTGCAATGAGATCATTTCATGGAAAATCCTCAGGCCTGTGAGCTCAACTCTGAGTCATGGAAATTTACCCTTCCTTTAAAACCCAAATTATCACCATTTTTCACCAGTATGTTCATTTTCTTCAAAAATTAAGTGCTTTACTCAAATTACACCCTTAAATCCAAATCTGGTTTATACATTCCTTTTAAAGGACGCGCATGTCATTTAATGTCCCCAGTTAGCAAAACAACATCAACGTACTCATGACTGTAAGTCTCTCTTGCACGTGCGCTAATAATTAGTGATGGATTTTATTGCTAATTTATTCCTCTCACTCCGGAATTCCCGGAAAACATCTTAGTTGACAATTCTTGGCATTTCTCAGCGTGATGTACATGCAGAAACATCCCGATTACTGACAGAGTGTGCTACGTCCATAACGACGCTTCTGAGCTTTTATTCGAAGTGTGGCTTGGATTTACAGAGGATATATAGACAGGAGACGACCACTTCACCCCGAAACTCTCAACTGAGACTGCGAATTTGGAACCTATCGTTGGGGTGACACGTTGTTTGTGTTGCAGCACCGCCGTTTTAATGCGCACCTCTCAGCTGTTTTACTGCCACTGTGAACATGGACGTGGAATGTCTCCACAATATTTTCACAGGCTGCCTGAACACACACTTATATTGCTTACATTAGATAAAGTCAGAATACATTATTTTCAGGAGATAATTGACTTTCTCTCTAATGTGCCAGAATCATGAGAGAACATGAGGATCTGACAGCGGAGATGCAATCGGATATTGTTCTCAGGCTGATCCGTGCGTGAGGACTTATAGCGGACCTGGACATGTTCTCTGGTTGGCGATCCATGTGTGAGGACTTAGTGGACCTGAACATGTGAAAAGGCATGGCTGAAGGACTGCTGGATGACCCCTGCCTGTGGCATAACCGTCTGCATGGACAGCTCATCAAATACATTCTTTTGTTATTATGCCATGTTATTTTGATTTCCTGTTTTCTGTTTCTTCATGTTTGGAAAGCTTTGTAAAAACCTTGTAACTGTTAGAATGGCCTAAGCAGTGGGTCACCCCTCTGAGTCTGGTCTGCTTGAGGTTTCTTCCTCAACATCATCAGAGAGAGTTATTCCTTACCACTGTTGCCTGTGTGCTTGCTCTAGGGGTTGGTAAGGATAGACCTTGCATGTGTGAAGCACCTTGAGGCAGCATTGTTGTGATTTGGAGATATATAAGTTAAATAAATTGAATTGGCAATCTGTGTGTGAGGACTTATAATAGACCTGGACATGTTCTCTGATTGGCAATTTGTGTGGACTTATAGTGGACCTGGACATGTTCTCCGACTGGCGATGACACACGCAACATGGCAACATGTGCATGGGGGCTTCTTTGATGGTGTGGACTTTACATATTTAATCTGGGAAATCATTCTACAACTGGGTGAGTGGCCTATTCAGTTTTTTCCGGTTTTGTATTTTGTTCTCGTTAGTGGAGCTGGTAGGCTTTATTTTTATTTTACTTTGAGAGAGTCTGTCGGAATTTGGATCTGGACGTGTGTGGAGCAGCACATGATTTTAAAGTGCACCTCTCAGCTGTTTTAATGCTGCTGTGAATAATGAACATGGAATGTCTTCACAACATTGTTTTTCACAGGCTGCCTGATCACACAGATGTATTTTTTAGATTTTTCACAATTATATTCATAACACTTAAAAGTGTGCACAAAGCTGAGCCTCAACCAGAGACTGTTTTTAAACAGGTTTTGTTTATGACTAATCTTCTCACGGCTGCTGCTTTTACCATGACTGTATCAAAATGAACAGTTACTTAAAAATTAGTCATCATATCACGGCATCACACTTCTGTAAACTTTGGAATTAATCTGTGGCTCAGTTCTTAAGGTTAGCAGATACATTCCTGTCAAGCGCGCATTGGAACGTCTCTAAAAGCTACATCACCACTGTCGGAAACACTTTGGTTTTCAACAGTCTCCCTAGGTGTTTGTTGCGAATACTGTATACTTGTGCCAAAACTGGTCACAGAAGTGCACAAAGTAATCCTGGTGCATCACTGCATGGTCATTAACAGCCTTCTGGCATTTGCATATCATCATAAGATTATACCACACTACAAAATGGATTTATATTTGGAAGGCACAATTTTCTTATGACTGCTTCAAGGAAAGACACACACTTTCATCTAAAATGTGAATAAACAAGCCCCAAAAACACATGTTAAGCTAGAGGAAATGTGTCCTGAGGACTCTAATGAAATAACGCCTCAAAGGTGAAAAGTTACAGACAAGTCATTTACTTTCATTTTTTTGTAACTATGTGGGTCCTGCTGAGTGAGTGTGAGAGTGAGTGAGTGAGTGAGCGAGAGTAAGAGAACGACTGCTCGTCACACCTGCCGGCCTCCACCGGCTGCATTTTGTCCACGGCGCATTACATTTTTTCCAGGGTGGTGTGCCGTTCCTTATGCTAAATATGAATGAAATTGGTTAACTGGTTCTTGGAAAATCATGCTAAAAGGGGTGGCAATAGCAATACTTTGAATATCTCGCTGTGACCTAGAAATTGACCCCAAGGTCATATTAACCGACTGGTATCAGGGGGATCACCCAAGTACACTCTTATGCTTATGAATTCAATTGGTCAACTGTTTCTTGAGACACGCTAATAAGCGAAAACAGGTGGACGGACAGACGGACATGTTGATCGCTATATCCCCCGTATTTCATACCAGGGGATTTTTTTTTTTTAAAGGACAAAATATGAGTGGCAGGCAAATCATATTTTTTTTTCTTTTCATTTTGAGGGGAGTAGAGCACATTAAACCAAACAGAGCACATACCCCATTTATTCTGAAACCCCTGTGAGGCGGTCTTGCTGCTGGGTGTCTGTTAAGTCACATAACCTGTGTTTAATCTCCTCAGAACACTGAAAAGCAAAAATCCACTAAATGGAAGTCATTTTAGCCATTAAAATCAGACTCACTTCAGCTGACTTTACAAATTAACCAAGAAAAAAGAAGCTAAAACAGTAGCAGAAAGTGTTTTTTCTTAAAAAAAAAAATGCATCCATGTAGAAAAATCCTTAACAGACTGCAAAATAAAGAAAAAGAGGGACAAATGTGTTGAAGATGAAGCGCGTTCCTTCTGAAGGACAGAAACAGAGGAAAGCAATGGTTGGTGCAGAGGAGGAGCATGACTCTCCATGTTAATGATAACAGTGCGGCAGACTCGGCGAGCTCTGCGCCTCATCGCTACACTCTTGTCTGCAGCAGGTCAAAGGCCACTCCCACACAGTGAGGAAGAGGAACACTGACAGGCAGAGAAAACGTGTGCCTGTGCACATCACAAACTGACTGACAGGTCAGTAGGTCAACTTTGACTGCGGCCACTGTCAATACACGGATGGAACAACAGCCAATCACACAACTGACTAAGTTTTAGAATCTTAATGCTTAGATACCACATTAGCTTGCAGAGATCCAAGCCATCAGATTGAAAGGATCCATCTCGTTCTCAGAAGTGAGTAAGACTTTGTGTGTGTGTGTGTGTGTGTGTGGGGGGGGGGGGGGTGCTCTGTATAAACACTTGGCAAAGCATTTAAGGTGTGTGTGTGTGTGTGTGTGTGTGTGTGTGGTGGAAATATCAAAAATCAACCTGGATGAAAAGATCTTCCTGAATTTAAAAGGTCCCAAAATAGCCTACATAACATCCAATTACATAATCTTAAATCTCCCCAGAAGCGAAATCTATGTACCCTTTGACGAGACTGCAAAAGGAGATTCTAATCGAATTACAATTTTCCGCAAATTTGATTGGTTAATCGTGTGAGATTTCAGACCATAAAATATCATGTAAACGGTGGTAAAATATTAAAACCGTTTTACCTTTAATGTGTTACTCTGTGCCCTGTCCACACGTTGCTACGCAGATGTTGCCAACCGCCATTAAACATGAACAAAAAAAGAAAAGAAAACTAGTGGAGCAACAACACTTAAATGGATTAATTTAACTTACCATACGAAAGTAGTGATGTGGATTTTCCGCACACAATTTCCAGTTTGGCATGAAGACACGCTGTTATGATAAGCTTTGACGAGCCGACCACACCCTTTGTGTGCATAACTTTTTTGACCAAACTATATTATTATGCGGATTAAGATGTAGCCTTCAGTGGTGGACACAGATCGGTGCAAATGTTGGAATTGGATTAGAACGGGAATAACCCGCTTGTATCTGATGATTTGCGGACGTGAATACTGGATTTTACGGTTGTAAATAGCCGTTTTCAAACTCAATTTGCGACCTTAAAATCCAGCATTAACGTCCGCAAATCATAAAAGGTTATTCCCTAAATATCTTGAAGAAATCGAAAAGCAGCAGCTGTTATCTCTCATATATATATATATATATATATATATATATATATATATATATATATATATATATATATATATATATATATATATATATATATATATGACAGACACACACACACACACACACACACACACACACACACACACACACAGTGGGTAAAATGAGTATTGAACGTGTCACCATTTTTCTCAGTAAATCCATTTCTAAAGGTGCTACTGATATGAAATTTTCATCAGATGTCGGCAACAACCCAAGCAAACAACACATGCAAAGAAGCCAAAACAAATAAGTATAGAAATTACATTATGTGTAATAAAATGAAATGACAAGGAAAAATATTCAACACTTCTGAAATGTATTTAATACTTCGTACAAAAGCTTTAGCTGGTAATGACCGATTCAACATGCTTCCTGTATGGAGAAACTAGTCACACACATTGCACAGGTGTGATTTTGGCTCATTCTTCAACACAAACAGTCTTCAAATCTTGAAGGTTAGGTGGACCTCTTCTATGAACTCTGATCTTTTGTTCTGTCCACAGATTCTCTGTTGGATTCAAGCCTAGTGACTGGCTGGGCCATTCTACAACCCCTGGCAAAAATTACAGAATCACCGGCCTCGATGATCATTTAATTTTGTAGAAAAAAAGCATATCACAGACATGACACAAAACTAAAGTCATTTCAAATGGCAACTTTCTTGCTTTAAGAAACACTAAGAAATCAGGAAAAAAAATTGTGGCAGTCAGTAACGGTTACTTTTTTAGACCAAGCAGAGGGAAAAAAAAAAAACGGAATCACTCAATTCTGAGGAAAAAATTATGGAATCATGAAAAAGAAAAGAACGCTCCAACACATCACTAGTATTTTGTTTGCACCACCTCTGGCTTTTATAACAGCTTGCAATCTCTGAGGCATGGACTTAATGAGTGACAAACAGTACTCTTCATCAATCTGGCTCCAACTTTCTCTGATTGCTGTTGCCAGATCAGCTTTGCAGGTTGGAGCCTTGTCATGGACCATTTTCTTCAACTTCCACCAAAGAATCAGAATGAGAATCACCTTTATTGTCATTGCACAGCAATCAACACAATGAAATTTGCTTGTGCATCCTCAAAGATTTTCAACTGGATTAAGATCCAGACTATTTGCAGGCCATGACAGTGACCCTATGTGTGTTTTTGCAAGGAATGTTTTCACAGTTTTTTGCTCTATGGCAAGATGCATTATCATCTTGAAAAATGATTTCATCATCCCCAAACATCCTTTCAATTGATGGGATAAGAAAAGTGTCCAAAATATCAACGTAAACTTGTGCATTTATTGATGATGTAATGACAGCCATCTCCCCAGTGCCTTTACCTGACATGCAGCCCCATATCATCAATGACTGTGGAAATTTACATGTTCTCTTCAGGCAGTCATCTTTATAAATCTCATTGGTACGGCACCAAACAAAAGTTCCAGCATCATCATCTTGCCCAATGGTGATGATATTTGGTCCAAGAGTTAGACACAGCTGACTGTGAACAACCAACATCTTTTGCAACACTGCGTGATGATTTAACCCTCTTTTAAGAGTTTGATAATCCTCTCCTTTTTTCAATTGACATCTCTCGTGTTGGAGCCATGATTCATGTCAGTCCACTTGGTGCAACAGCTCTCCAAGGTGTGATCACTCCTTTTTAGATGCAGACTAACGAGCAGATCTGATTTGATGCAGGTGTTAGTTTTGGGGATGAAAATTTACAGGGTGATTCCATAATTTTTTCCTCAGAATTGAGTGATTCCATATTGTTTTTTCCCTCTGCTTGGTCTAAAAAAAGTAACCGTTACTGACTGCCACAATTTTTTTTCCTGATTTCTTATAGTGTTTCTTAAAGCCAGAAAGCTGCCATTTGAAATGACTTTAGTTTTGTGTCATGTCTGCGATCTGCTTTTTTCTACAAAATTAAACAACTGAATGAACATCCTCCGAGGCCGGTGATTCCATAATTTTGCCAGGGGTTGTAGTAGCTTTGTTTTCATTCTCTGAAACCACTTGAGAGTTTCCTTGGCTGTGTGTTTGGGATCATTGTCTTGCCGAAATGTCTACCCTTGTTTATTGTCATCATCTTGGTAGAATTTTAATCAAAAATATCTTGGTACATTTTTCCATTCATCCTTTCTTCAATGATGTGAAGTTTGCCAGTGGCCCGTTGCTGAAAAACAGCCCCACACATGATGTTCCCACCTCCAAACTTCAACTGTTAGTATGGTATTTTCGGGGTGATGTGCAGTGCCATTTATGGTGGTATTATGTCATCCAAGAGTTCAATTTTGCTCTTAGCTGACCAAGTGCATTACTTATCATTTTCTCTGAAACAATTGTACCTGCTAATTCCAGTCTTTCTGAAGTGGTCCTTGCTCTTGGACAGCCCCTAGTGTTCCTACTACCACTGGGACCACTTTGGACTTTACCGTTCACATCTGCTCCAGTTGCTCCTTCAGCCCTTGGTACTTATTTGTTTTCTTGTGGTCCTTCTTTCTGATGTTGCTATCAGCTGAATTGCCACAGTGATCACAACTGTTGCGGTTTTCTTTCCCTTGTCAACCACCATTTCTGGTTGGTTGGCCACGAGCTGCTTGTCTCTCTCCGGGAATTAGAAGTCCTACAGGACCTTAGCCCTGTGTCCTTTGGTGGTGTGTCCCATTGGGAATTGGGGACTTCTAATTCGTATGCTGCCGTTCTTATACATGAGCTCTGACACTTGGTTGTGCCCCTCAGTTTATGCTGTGCCAGCTTGCATCATGCTATGTGCTGGACTGTCTCTGGCGCCATCTGCACAGCCTGCAGCTTGGGTCCTGTTGGCTGTGGTAGACTTCTGTCTTGATGGATCTGGTCCTTAGGCTTGTTCTTGTTCTGCCTGATCAGAGTGTCCTGTACTGTCCTTTAGGCCGGCCTTCTCTATCCACCGGTAGGTCTTCTTGATGTCAGTCACTTCCCCCATCTGTCGATGGTACGTTTCTTGGAGGGGCTTGGTCTTCCATGATATCTCCCCCACACAAACGCACATGCACACACACTTGCAGGAAACAAAGGAAAATAAAGCTAAAGCAGATAATTTCAATGATAATTTTGTAAATGTGGGTAAAAATTAGCAAATTCAATTCTATCCCTAAAATGTGTTCGTTGGATAACAGCAAGACAAGCAATGAAATTCTGGGTTCATGTCTATTAGAGAAACAGACAAAAAAAACAAAAAAAACAAAAATTGATATAGTTCATAAATTAAAAGGAGAAAAAAAAATCAGACAGTTATAAACTTTGATATGTTTTTGATGAAGAATATCATTGACTGTATTGTAAAACTTTAACTTATATTTGTAAGTTTGCTTTTTTTTTTATTGACAGAAGGCATCTGATGCCATAGTATTCTGTTTGCCCAACCAGTTGATCACAGGCTGAGTTCCTGTCGATCGCATGACACTGGTGCTGTAACGGGACAGTGCTGCTATAATTAACTGATGCAGAAGGTGGCAGCAATGCACCAATAAGGATGCCAGGTGCCGTGCAACACCATAGAAAAAGAGGGCTCTTCTTTTATGGCGAAGGATGCGGAGGAGAAAAATAAAAACAATTTCATTCGACTGGGAGGATGATTATTTTTTCATTATTCGAATAACAAATCTGTCTTATCTTCAATGCAAATGTGGCTTTACTGAAGAAAGAGAATTGGAGGGGCATTTCAAGATGATTCACAAGAATTACGATGCAAAATTCCCAGCTAAAATCACACTCTTGTGCCTCAAAAGTCCATGAATTGAAAAATGACACTGAGCTCAAATCCACAGCAACAATTCTGGAATCTATTGAAGAAAGACAAGTACCCCAACCTCAGACAATCTGCACAGAATTGATTGCACTTTTTGGATCAACATAGTTGTGTGAGTCTTGCCTTTTCACATATGAAAATCATCAAGTCAAAATACAGATCCCCATGACTGATGACTTCCTTGCCTGCTTACGCTGACACTCAAGCTCCTACTGTCCAGACTATGAGAGACTAGCTGCCTCCTCTCAGTGCCAGAAGTCTCACTAAGGTAGGGAACAACTTTTCCAACTTTAATTAGGCATTGTATAATTGGAGTTGTTTGTTGTTGTGTTGTTAGGAGCCAGTGCTAGGCCTACTTGTGCTTATTCTTTGGCACCATGCACATTTACTTCAATAATGCATTATTATCATTAAAACTTTATCTTTGGGCCAGAAAATGGTGTTGTTATATTGGTGCACAATAAACCTGCGGCTACGCTATGGCTTTCGATATGGCTTGGTATATCTTAATACACTTTTCGACTTAAAAGTAGAAACTCGGCGCAAAAAAAAGTTGGCACATCCTGCCATAGATCATACCTTACTAATGGATAAATTGCAGAAGAATGGGTATCAGGGGATGGCACATGACCGGATAGCTAGCTATTTACGCAATAGGTATCAGTGTGCCCATATTGGTTGGGATAAATTCTGAATTTCTGAAAGGTAACATATGGGGTGCACCAGGGTTCAGTCCATTGTTGCTTCTTTTTCACATTAATGATATGTTGGTTTCAAAGTCCCTGACTTGTATTTTATTTGCTGATGATATGACTGTGTTTTGTAGTGGTGATCATTTGGAACAGCTTTTGGACATGATGGAGAAGGAACTACAGAAATTTAAACAATGGTTAGAATAAAATAAATTATCATTTCACCTTGGTAAAACAAAGTGTATTATTTTGGAAATAAGCCCAGGAATTTAAGTAGAAATTTAATATTACATGATGCTGAAATTGAAACTGGAACAAACAAAATTTCTTGGAGTTTTTAATTGATGATCAATTAAGATGGAAAGCACATTAATTATGTTAAATCTAAAATGTCTAAAGCCACTGCAATTCTGTATGAAGCACAAGATTTCCTCTCCCAATATTCACTAATTAATATATATGGAACAAGTGTTCCATATATGACATATTGCATTGAGGTTTGAGGAAACGCATAAAAAAACAAATACCAATTCAATATTTTTATTACAAAAGAAAGGCATAAAATTATCAGTAATAAACCTCATTGTGAGCAAACTAACCCACTATTTATTTGTTTACATATTTTGAAATTCAGGGACTTAATTACATTACAATACAAATTATGTATAAAGCAAAAAATAAACTTTTACCTCAACATATCCAAAATCTGCTTAAAATGAAGGACTCCAGTCAGTGGCGGCCGGCCCATAGGGGGTGCTCGGGCGCTGCCTAGATGTGGAGGGGGAAAGTCAAAGTCATATATATATATATTTAAAAGTATTATCAATGTCAGTTTTACTTAACAGTGTGTGCCTACATGTAATATGAATGATTAAAACAACACTTCCTCCAACTCTCATTCAACAGTGCATTTCCACCGACAGAAGCAGAGAACGTATCATTCCTCGTCTTGGGCGCTCATTCAAAGCGCACTTGAAGTGCAGCGAAATAACCAATTGTATCTAGTTGTTAGGGAAAATTAATAAATATTTGGCAAATCAGCACTGCCAAAATTAATGGCTTTGGGGCACCGGAATATTAGCCCCTTGTGAAGACTGAATATATCATCAGTGCAGTAAACGGATCAGTCCATGTGAATCGTGCAGAACGCTGGTGCGTTCATGTATGTTCACAAGTATGTTCACATGTTCATGCGTTCACAAGCCATTATTGTATGGCTTTTGCCCTACAATATAAAGTGCCTTGGGGCAACTGTTTGTTGTGATTTGGCGCTATATAAATAAAATTGATTTGATTTGATGTATCGTCGGAAATTACAAAACGTTTTTGTTGTTTCAAACCCAGCAGTTGCTTCACAGCGTGAAGTATGTATTATTTAGTTCTTTTGAAAGTGTTAATGTTTCATTATCAGGAAAATGAGGAAATGCTGTGGCGCATGGTTTTATTCACATTACGCAGAATAATCATAAAACAAAAGGCTGGCGCATATTCATTTTCCTTCAAAACTGTTGATTTGGATTTAGAACTCCAAATCCCAGAATTCATAGCGACAGTGGCTGAATGCAGGAACATTATGGCGACGACGTCGACGACAGTTGAGGAGCAGCTTTCACCGAATTCTGTGAGATCTTTGCTGAGTTACCCTTTTGCGAGAAGGACGATGGCGGAAAAAATTCATGTTAAGGAGCTGGGACCCGACAAGCCCGGCATAAATCTAACGCAGCCACCAAGGAAAAAGTAAATCCTACAACAGGACTTTTAGCAGGAGTTGGTTCCAGCGTAAGTCGTGGCTGACAGGCTGTGGAACAGCCAAGGCACTTTTTTGTTTCGCCTGCATCCTTTTTAAAAGTGACAGAAGTGATTTGACGTGGACACAGTCTGGACAGACAGACTTAAAACACCTCTCGGAACGCATAAAGAAACATGAAAGATCAAGAGTTCATATGGAAAACTGCGTTAAGCTAGCTGTGGTTGGAAAGATTAGCATAGCGCGCAGCTAGACGATGGACACCGCATTGCTGTAAGAAGGCACAATGAGGAGGTAGATCGAAACCGCCACATTTTATCAAAGATCATTGACTGTATTAAATTTTGTGGTGCTTTTAACTGGCAATGCGGGGACATGATGAAAGTGTTTCTTCAGACAATCCAGGAATTTTCAGAGGTCTAGTCGACTTAATGGCATCCATTGATCAGGACTTGAGGGAACACCTTGAAAATGCAACCGTTTTTAAAGGCACTTCCAAGACAGTTCAGAACGAGCTCCTGGACTGTATGCTGCTGTTCTGACAGAACGGATCATGGATGAAGTAAAGTCAGCTGAATTTTTAGCTATCCAACAGATGAAACTACCGACATTTCCACTCACTGTCAGTTGGTGTTGGTATTGAGATACATCGACAACGCAACAATATACAAGAGTGTTTTTTTGAGTTCATCAAGCTACCCAACGCCTGTGCCGAAGCAATAGCCAGTGCTTTATTGGAGAGGCTGCAGACCATCCTTCCCGAGGACAAGAGAAAAGTTGATAGCCCAGGCCTATGATGGAGCTGCGGTAATGAGGGGTGCCACTGGAGGAGTGCAGCGGAAGGTGCAAGACATCTATGCACACACGCTCACTACGTTCACTGTTATGCCCATCAATTAAATTTGGTTATGCAACAAGCAACCTCCCATATCCTCAAATCAGTCATTTCTTTTCCGACTTGGGGGGATTTGCTTCTTTTTTTACAAAATCGAGCAAGCGGACTGCTGTGCTTGATGAAGTGGTGGCCCACCGACTTCCAAGTGCATCGTCAACACGTTGGAACTTCAACAGTCTGCTGTTAACACAGTGTACGAGCACAAGGATGAGCTGGTGAAGTGTTTTCAGACTATCCGGAACACAGAAGCCGAAGCATTTGATGGCCCAACAAGAGGGAAGCCGGCGGCTATGTGAGAATGCTGGAAGACGACGCGTTCTGTTTTTTCCTTTTGTGTTTCACAAGATTATGCCTCATGTAGACGTGTTATACAACCAGCTGCAGAAGAAGAACATCGATTCTGTATACGCAGGAGTCACCCAGGCATTCATCAATCGCATGCAGGCTATCAGGTAAGATAAATCATTAATATGTAGCCTATCCTAAATGTTTATTCTCTCTGCATAAATTATGTGTTGCCTTATGTTATATGTTATCTTCAAACAATGTGAAGTTTAGATTAAATATGATTGCCAGTAATAAGCCTTTGGGTAGGTTAATAGATAAGATAAAACTTTATTGTCCGTAAAACGGAAAATCGACTTACATAAACTGCCGAGCCCCAAGACGTGAAAAACACCTCGAAATTCATCATAAAACACTCAGCATAACATTTTTTTTAGTGTGTGGTCTGCAACAACGTGTTCATTTGGTCTCCCTCTGATTTAAAAGTGTGATGGAGTGTGGCACAAATGAGTTCTTGTATCTCTTCCTCCTGTAATGATGCACTCTAAAGCGCTTCCCAGAAGGAAAGCTCATATTCACTGTTCAGAACATGGGCTGAGTCTGTAGAGATTTTATCCGCAAGTTGTAAGGCTTGTTTCTTGCACAGTTCTGTGAATTTGTTCTCCACCAAGTGGCCCACAATTTTGGAGCAGATGTTAAGGAGCCTCAGTATCCTGTTCTCAGCTGCACTGAGAGGCCACAGAACACAGAACTATATCCCTAGTCAGCCAGTTTTCAGAACTTAACATATGGAAACATCTGTATTGGATCAGGGAGGCTGTTCCCAATCTGGCTGATGATGAGAGTACAGGGGACCTGTTCAGGAGCCACCCCAAAGAAAGAGAACATTGGGAGAAGACACACGACACCATTTGGCACTGGAGGTAGGCACTTGCTGTGTGGTCTGATTTGAATGAGATCATTAAATAAAATGTCATGAGGACATTTGCTGGTCATTTTATGTAGTGGTTCAGACTGAATATGTATATTGGCATATTACGATATGAATAATTACAGTAAGCCATATTGGTTCATTACACAATGTAAGACTATCTCTTCAGAATGTGATCGGGACATGTGAATTCTTACTTTTTTATATATACATATATCATTGCACAGGTATGTGACACCATTATGAGCCATGCCAAGGAGAGGTTTTCTTTCACCAAGCACCTCGTCAGCGCCACTCTGTTGCAAGGAGACTTGTTCCAACAACACAGCAAGAAGTTCCCAGATTCAGCACTTAAAACAGAATCGTCCCTGATCTACGAGAACGAGGAGTTCCAGAGTTGCAGTGGTGCACTGGCTCTCTATCAGGTTTTGATGGAAAACAACCTTCAAGACACAGTCACCGAAACTGTAAGTCTTCTGAACATCCTCATCACCACACCAATGACAACATCAGAATCGGAGAGGTGCTTCTCTACTTTAAACAGGATAAAGACTTTCCTTAGAAACACTATGGCACAAGATCGGCTCAATGCTCTGGCTATGCTCTCCATAGAGAAAAACTGACCGGGACATTCCTGATTTTAACGCCAGAGTCATTGAGAAATTTGCCACACAGAAAGACAGACGAGCAAAGTTCTTATACAAATAAGAACCCTCCACCCCATTCACTCTTTTATTTCATTTACTCTCCCACACACACACACACACACACACACACACACACACACACCCACACACACACACACACACACACACTGACTCACACTCACCCACTTAAAAATTACATCATACTCTCTCCACACTCACTCACTATCACTACACAGTCCATCTTCACTCTCCCTGTGGAGTTTAGACAGAGGAGATTCAATGAGTAAATCAAGGTGTAAACATAATGCCACTGTTGAATATGAACTTACCTTAGAATTAGACACACACAATCTCTCTCTCTCTCTCTCTCTCTCTCTCTCTCTCTCTCTCTCTCTCTCTCTCTCTCTCTCTCTCTCTCTCACCACACACA